>NC_090751.1:90305545-90310545 GCF_036898095.1 Palaemon carinicauda | reverse complement strand
GAGATTCGTCTCGTAGGAGGGAGATTGACGAGATACGAATTCGGGAAGAAAAAGGGGGGAGCCGCTCCCAAGGCCTCCCAATCCCCCGATTCGTATGCGTGCCTGGCGCCAATCCTGGCGCCATCTGTATTCCTTTTTGCGTAGCTTAACAACTCGGTGTTTTTTCCTGTTTTTCTCGCAAATCTTGGATTTATTCAGCTTTTCATGGCTTCTCCGTCTTCGTTGGCCTCGGATAAGTTGAGTATAGTGTCTGTTATGTATAAATGTAGGCTCTTGGTAAAATTTTGAGTGATTAATAGGATTAATCTTTGATACAAGAGCCGTAGCCTACCAGAGGTGTCCTGGACACTGTCACTCGCTAGGTATAAATTAGTTAGTCAGAGTGACATTCCTGGTTGTTTTGCTTAATAAATTTTAGCTATTTAGCGTCACATAGGATTTCCTTTTGTGCTTAGTATTATTTGGCGAAGTATTCGCCATTCTGGCCTACGCTAGGCCATGTAGCCTAGTCGTTTGGTCCTAGTACTTAATGCATGATTTTGGTTTTTCCGAGTGTAATTAAAAGTTTATTAAAGCTTTAGGCTATTTTTTATACATTTTAGACTGTGTGGAATATTTCCAAGATTGTATACGTGAGAGTTTCGGTGAATTAGGTAATCGATTCTCTTGGTGCCTAGGTTAATTGCTTATGGAGCCTTAGTATACTTTATTATTCTCCCCGGTTGCTTTCTTTTCTTCGGAGAAGGTATGCAATCCCTTTCCCTCTGTTTAAGCCTTGGGCTTATCCCTAAGTGGTTTTTTCCGAATTTATTTTCGATAAAACTATACTAGGGTGTTACTGTACCTTCCTGTTCCAGCAGAGTCTGGTTCAAAGAGGGACAGAACAACAGAGTTTTTTAGTCTGGTCCGTGTTGTCTGGCTTGGGGCAGAGTTCCCCTCGCTGACCTAACACTTTTAAAGGGAGCTTAGCTCCCTTAGGTCACTATCGAAGGTTTCTGTAGTATGATTCCTCCCTTTGTGATCGACCAGACTAAAGTCCTGTTGCTGTTCTTGGGGAGGATAAAATCTTCCCTTGGGAATAGCAACGCCTTCCTTGCTTTGGTGCTTTGGAAGCTGGCAAGTATTGCTGGCCCTTTCCCTTAGATCTCCCTTAGGCTAAGACAGAGTTCTTGGCTGCGGGTGATCTGTCACTAAAGCAAGGTTGGCAGGACCCTTTTGTCCCTTCCCCCTCTATCTCCGTAATGGCCTTGCCATTACTGTACTGTACCCTGCCGGCCGGCAGAGCTGGCCGGCAGGGGTATTACTGTACTGTACGTCATTCTACTTCTGGACCTAGTATAGGTTGGGATGTGGAATTGACTAAGGCCATTGCCGGCCGGCTGAGATGCTGGCCGGCAAGGGTCTTATGTTTTCGAGTGCTGCCCGGACCTCTCTTGGTCCCTCATCCATGCCTGCCGGCAGAGCCGGACGGCATTGGTCAAGGAAGCCTGAATTAAGTTTCTCCCCTTCCTTATATGCACTCTTTCGGTTGCCGGGCTGGGGGGGTTGTGTACACTCTTATCCCGGCATCCATTCTATTTTCTTCTAGTGCTGTACCTGTCCCGGCAGCCGGCCTACGAGGCCGGCTGCCGGCCTTTGAGGCCGGCAGCCGGGCAGGGGTAGTCTTCTGGTTCTTTTGCTGCCGGCTGGCATCGGTCTTGTACCTTTGCCGGCCGGCTTATGTCAGTCCTTGTCTGCCGGTCACCAAGAGTGTGGCCGGCAGCTGGGTACTACCTTGTGTAGTTGCTGGCCGGCAATCATTGCCGGCCAACACTGGCTGTTGCTGGCCGGCAGCTGCTGCCGCCGGCACAGGCATTTGAACCAGAGGGCTGCCGCCCTATAGCTGTTAAGTAGTATACTTTAAAGCTAATTGTGGTGTGTGCCGGCCGGCAAAGGCAGGCCGGCACACATCCTCCTATACTGTACTAGTATTCTTCTGTATAGCATATACAGTAAGAAGAAAACTATAGTAAAAGTTTAGGTACAGCACTGTATCTTCTAACACTATTGTGTTTTCTTACACAGCCCTTTGCTGTTGCCCTCAGACAGGAAGCAGAGTTCTTCCCCGTCTATTATCCAGGATTTTTAAAATCATTGCCTAGGTGTGAGCTCCACCTGTTTCCTATGGAAACCTTGCATTGGTTACTCTAGTAGAGATAAACCATTTTTGATTTTATTATCTGGAAGGCTGCAACAATGGGTTGTGAGGGAAACACAAGTGTGTGTCTTTCATTTATGAATTGTTATGCTATACTATGCATATCCAGTGATACATAGTTCACTTGATACTCATGGAAATTTCTTCTCTTTACAGAAGGACACTCCGAAGTGGGGAAGTGCTTTCTGCATGTCAGCAGCAAGAACCTCTGCGGACATGAGTTTTGTAGGAGACACGCAGCATACGCTGTCTCCAAGGATGATCTCCGGTATTGGGACCCTCAGGTATGTACTGTGTGCACTAACCTGATTAATGAGACATTTAAATAGCTAGGAAGAAGCTTCGTACCTGGGTAAGGGGCTTCCAAAAGTACACTTCTGGCCCTTATCTTCCAAGTGAGAAGATGAGGGCGTATCTTTTCCCTAAGGCATCAGCTGATGCAGTGATTCCCCAGCCTCAAGAGGAGATCCCCTAAGTTCAGATCCAGGTGGATGCTGAAGTCGCGGTCGCGATGCAAGACATCCAGCTAAATGACAGGATATCTGATGTGGACGGGTGTCAGGAGGAAGACCTCCTTGCAGAAGCCCAGGATGAAGTTCAAGTCCCTCTACATCGGCCGGTCTCCCAGTAGAGCTGGGACAGGCCCTCTCTTCTATTGTTGGAATGATCCAACAAATGCAGAAGGAGAATCAGGAGAAGGCGGCTGCAATGGAACTGCGAATGCAGTGCCTTGCAGAATCACATGGGCCCCAGAAAAGCTCAATGTGAAAGACCTTCCTTTGTGCTCGGATGCTAACCCATGGAGGTATGCTGAGCACATGTCGATGACGACTGGAAAGATCGTCATCTCGGATATGCTGGGCTCAGTTCCCCTGGAGGGTGGAATTCTGGCCCAGCAAGGCACCATATCCGGACTGTTATGTCCGGCTGAGGAAGGAACCAGCTTCAAAGGAGGAGGCAGAGCCGAAGGAGGTCATAGTGATGACCATGCTAAGGCTCAAGCTCTACTTTCATCTTCGATGAAAGAGAGGGGCTTCTCTAACTCAAAGGTAGCTGCATTGAATAGGAAGCTCCCTTCCTTTGTGTCCTCGCCTACTAGAGCCTTCCCCCTTTTTACAGAAAGGGTTTCTGGCTGTACTAAAAGCAATCGAGGCCGGCAAGTCTTGCCCCTCCCTAGAGGAGTGTAAACCCTTGTCGCTGGCCCTGCCTATGGACCACAAAGATTGGAAGGACGTCCATCTTACGTTCTAAGTGGAAAGTTGGAGGCTGATATTGCCGGACGTCAGTTCGGCAAGGAACCCCCTAAGCTGTCTGACTTTCTTTTGCGAAGTGAGCTCGATACAAAAGAAAGACTGACTGCCTCAATGTCTCTTCAGACTACTCTCGAGACGATGGCAAGTGACCCCAAGGTCCATGAAATGTTCATGGTAGTGGCCAAGCCTCATCTGGCCACAGTGACGAAGGACCTTTATGGCTTCGTCAAGGCAAGGAGAGCTTGTAGGGAGTTCGTGTTTACCTCGGCTACAGTGAGGCACGAGCTAAAGAAACTAATCTCCTCCAACATTTGGGGAAAAGACCTTTTTTCCCTACCGACTTGGTCAAAGAAGTTTTTGATAAAAGCCACCTTGGAGAATAGAAACCTTCTCCAGAAGTGGGACCTGGCTATCAAAAGAAAGTCTTCCCCGGATGAGGGTCCTCAACCAAAGAGGAAGACTATGAGGACTAGGCTACCGTCTCGGCCAGCCAAGCCTCTTAGACAGCAACAGCAACTGCAATTGCCATTGCCCCAGTGCCCCAGATCGTGGCACAAACCCCGACCACCTTTCAGTGGGTACCCCAGGCCGTGTCGACACAGTCCACGGCATTCACCCCAGCGTTCGAAGGGCAGTCTACTTCCTTCCGAGCAAAGCCTAGAGGAGCAGCCAGAGGCTCGTCTAGACGCCCCTCAAGGGGAAAGGGATTCAGGGGTGGTCGTGGTCAGGAAGGCAAGACCTCAGGACGGCAGTCCAAGTGAGGTGATACCGGTAGGAGGGAGACTTCTGAAATTTCGGGATCGGTGGACCTTCGATCCCTGGGCCCACAGCCTACTCAAGAATGGATTGGGCGGGAGCTGGTACAGCACTCCACCCCCGTACCTTCGGTTTTTCCAACACTCCACCCCCGTTATGGAGGAGTACGTTCAAGAACGGTTGGAGAAAAAGGGTGAAGCCCATCAATTTCTAAGGGAGGCTGTTTTGTGTTCCCAAGAAAGACTCGGAAAAGCTCAGAGTCATTCTGGTCTTGTCGCCACTTAACAAGTTCATAGTGAATTGCAAATTCAAAATGCTAACACTGCAACACATAAGGACCTTACTGCCCAAGAGGGCATATTCCGTCTCTATAGACTTGTCAGATGCCTACTGGCACATTCCAATTAGCCATCGACTCTCCCCCTACCTAGGGTTCAGGCTACAGCGAAGACTATACGCCTTCGGAGCCATGCCATTCGGGCTAAACATAGCCCCAAGGATTTTTACGAAGCTTGCGAGCGTAGCTCTCAAACAATTTCGCCTAAAGGGAATTCAGGTAGTAGCCTACCTGGACGACTGGTTGGTGTGGGCAGCATCCGAGACAGAATGCTTGCAAGCTTCCAGTCAGTGATCCAGTTCCTAGAGTACCTAGGCTTCAAGATCAACAGAAAAAGTCTCGACTTTCTCCATCTCAAAAGTTCCAGTGGCTAAGATCCACTGGGACCTTTTGTCACACCGTTTCTCCACCCCAGCGAAGAAAAGGAAGGAGATAGCGGGTTCTGTCAAGAGACTTC
>NC_090751.1:90295545-90300545 GCF_036898095.1 Palaemon carinicauda | reverse complement strand
GAGGGACGGGGCTTCCTGGACTATAATCGCTTTCTTAGAATCAATTGACGGATCCCTGTGCTGGTTTTAAAGGCCGTTCATGAATGACAGAGGCAAAGGACAGTGGCATTGCCCTAGCTAGCAGGACCAGGGAAGGCCAGACAATCATTGCTGATGACTCAACAGTTAGACCTATATGCTTCCCCAAACCCCCATTCCTTTGCTCACAAGGATGGGGAGGTTGCAGCAACCAAAGAAACTAACGAGTTTGAGCAGCACTCGAACACCAGTCTGGTGATTGGCAGGCAGAGACGTTTCCAATAGGCCATCACAACGCCCTAGCCTTTACTTCTGAGGCTGAATGACTTATTATTTTCTATTTTTACCCCATAACTAGGCTTGGACCTTTAATACCATGCTTCCTTGGGTCGCCTGTTAGTATCATGTCAATGGTATAGTATATCATAGGCTGTAATCTTTAATACCATATGTACTAGCTATGACCTTTAATTTCTATTTAGAGTTTGATCTTCATTACCAAACGACCTCGGCTTTGACCTACAGTAACAAGCGTTTTAGTGGCTACCTCTTAATACTGCACGTCCTATACTTTGAGCAAAGTATCGTATGTCATAGGCTTTGACCTTTAAAACCATATGTCATAGGATTTGACTTTTAAAACCATATGTCATAGGCTTTGACCTTTCAAACCATATGTCATAGGATTTGACTTTTAAAACCATATGTCATAGGCTTTGACCTTTAAACCATATGTCATAAGATTTGACCTTTAAAACCATATGTCATAAGATTTGACCTTTAAAACCACATGTCATAGGATTTGACTTTTAAAACCACATGTCATAGGATTTGACTTTTAAAACCATATGTCATAAAATTTGACCTTTAAAACCATATGTCATAGGATTTGACCTTTAAAACCATATGTCATAGGATTTGACCTTTAAAACCATATGTCATAGGATTTGACCTTTGAAACCATATGTCATAGGATTTGACTTTTAAAACCATATGTCATAGGATTTGACTTTTAAAACCATATGTCATAAGATTTGACCTTTAAAACCATATGTCATAGGATTTGACCTTTATAGCCATAAGTACTAGACCTTGTCATTCAATGCCTAGTTATGTTTGATATTTATTACCATGTATCCACCTATCTCTTAGGCTTTGAACTGCAATGCCATATTTTAAAAATCTTCGGCTCTTGACACTGTACGTCGTAGTCTTTTATTATAACCTTTCAATACTATGCATCCGTATATTCAAAATATACATCATCCGGGATCTTCTTCATTATCGGATACCATCATTGAATATTAGAAATAATGCATTCTTATATTATACCATGTATATTAAGAGAATCCAGACTTTAATGTATTAATATACATGGCTTATTTGGAATAGGGAAAGCACGTTTAAATGTGCAAAATTTATCATTAATCGAATGCCAAGTCCCAAACCTACCAATTAGATACGATGGTAAAGATGGGTTGATTTCAATTCAAGTACAAAATACCTGAATTCGACAGGTATACATACAGAAAAATTGTCATTGACTTTTATCTTTCTTCGTAGCTGAGTGGCATGGTCACTGTCATACAAGTATCATGGACCAGGGTTCGAAACCCGGCCGGTCAGATGCTATAGTCTTTGAGTGATTTCGCCTGGGGCTCTGATCCCGAGGGCGTTGAGGGAATCCAGACTTTAATGTATTAATTTATATGGCTTATTTGATATATATTTATATATATATATATATTATATATATATGTGTGTGTGTGTGTGACTTGTACATATGTATGTATGTATATATATATACATATATATATATATGTATATGTATATATATATATATATATATATATATATATATATATATATATATACATATATATATATAAAGTTCAGATTCCTTACACACAATCGTACACACAAATTAGCCTAACCTATATACATATATATATATATATATATATATATATATATATATATATATAGAGAGAGAGAGAGAGAGAGAGAGAGAGAGAGAGAGAGAGAGAGAGAGAGAGAGAGAGAGAGAGAGAGAGAGAGAGAGAGATTGTTTCATCTCCAAATAGTGGCTAGTTCAGTACACGATTCTTTTCAGCGATCTTTATCGAACTGCATTCTGTTCTCTACGTGTTTCTTTCCCTTGCTCTCACACTTGTGACCTTTGTGACTGTAACGCCAGAAAAAAAAAATTATTCCGTCACCGGCTCTCATTAGCTTACATCTCCTGGTTGCTGATTTGGTTGATTTATTATTATAAAACGGTCGAAGAAATATGAGTTCTTTTGTTTATATATTTGTTTTCCTATAGAATCTCTGTGAAGATTTACATTGTTTATAAAAGGTCGTTTATTCATAAGTTGGTTTCTTAAGTTTTTGAAGAATTTATGCTTTTTAAATATGTTTTATATAAAATATGTTCCCTAAAATAAGGATTATCCTTTACTGCTTTTAAGAGTCGACATAATTTTAGAAAAATCTAAGCTCATATATGTTCATTTGCATATTATGTTACTCTTTGAGAAACAATTGAAGCGTCATTGGATGACGATCCTTACATGCACAGCCTACACCATCACTCATAAAAACAAAAAACAAAATGAACATCTGTGTACTTACGGAACGAGGAATCGCACGGGCCAAGCCAAAAGGCCGTACCGGGAGGGGTCCGCATGGGCCCCACATACTGCTAATTGAGCACAACTCTCCGTGTCCACGACGTTTGGAAGCCCCGCTAACGACTCCGTCACGAGAGTCGTTAGTATGGACTCTTGGTACGTCTGTCCATTCGAAGAGTCGAATTCTCTGGCGTTGAAGCTCCCTGCCTGCGTGGTCGTGTATATAGCCACGCCCAGACCCCCCAGCAGGAAAAGGGCGACGAAGGCCAACGCCCCGAAGGCCTGTAGGTCCAAGCCCGCCGCTGAGGTGTCACTGGCACCGGGCAGCGTGAAGGAGAAGAGAGGTATGGTGAAGGCCACGGAGGTGTTGAAGGCCGCCGCTTTGTCGTAATTGAGGAAGAATCGCGCCTGGCGTTCCGAAGGGGCGTCGTACAGGTCCTTCACCGTGTCTTCCATGCTCCCGGCCTCGGCCCCGTCCGGGCAGCTGCCCACCAGCAGGAACACCGCCACGACTGCGTACCAGAGCATCACGCCTGTAGTGGGTAGAACGAATGGTGATGATTTATTGCTAATCAAAGGTATTATTATTATTATTATTATTATTATTATTATTATTATTACTTGCTAAGTTACAACCATAATTTGAAAAGCAAGATGCTATACGCCTTGGGGCTCCAACAGGGAAAATAGCCCAGTGAGGAAAGGAAACAAGGAAATAAGAAAATTAATTAACAATTAAAAAAATATTTAAGAACAGTAACAACAATTAAAATAGATATTTCATATATAAACTATAAAATCTTGAGTGAAATAAGTGAAAGAGAAATAAGATAGAATAGTGTACCCAAGTGTACCCTCAAGCAAGAGAACTCTAACCCAAGACAGTGGAAGACCATGGTACAGAGGCTATGGCAATACCCAAGGCAAGAGAACAGTGGTTTGATTTTGGAGTGTCCTTCTCCAAGAAGAGCTGCTTACCATAGCTAAAGAGTCACTTCTACTCTTACCAAGAGGAAAGTAGTCTCTGAACAATTAAAGTGCAATAGTTAACCTCTTGAGTGAAGATGAATTGTTTGGTAATCTCAGTGTTGTCAGCTGTATGAGAACAGGAGAAAATGTAAAGAATAGGTTAGACTATTCGGTGTATGTGTAGGCAAAAGAAAAAGGAACCGTAACCAGAGGGATTCTATGTAGTACTGTCTGACCAGTCAAAGGACCCAATATCTCTCTAGCGGTAGTATCTCAACAGTAGTTACACTTTGTATGGATACATTCCTTATGAAGAAACTTGGAAATCTAACGTAACGAACTTAGAAATTATTAAAATGTGACAAATTGTGGTCGAATCTCTGCCGTTTGCATCATTGTCCAGAGTTTGTTTGAAAAGGGAATATAAGGATACACATTCATTAAATGTGAAATTCACAATATCCATGCGGTAACTATTCATGGTGGGACGAGATCCAAAGTTGTATTTTTCTAAAGAAATAAAAAAGAAAAGAACTTGAGTGTGGATTTGAAGTGAACATCAGATTCATGGTGCTTTGAAATGACAGACCTTCGATATTCCGAGAAAGAGAAGCGTCCCTTTAATAGTATTTAGACAAATCCTCTATGTTTGGGGAATAATGATATTTCATATGTATTATTATTATTATTTATTATTATTATTATTATTATTATTATTATTATTATTATTATTATTAAGCAAACTCCAACTGTAGTTGGTAATCAAAATACTATAAGCCTGACGACTCCCAACGGGTAAATGGCCCAGTGAGGAAAGAAAATAAGGAAACAAATAGAATGTACTCTGGTTAAAAATTGGAAAAAACTATCAATTGATTTGAATCATAATATTGACAGGTATAAATGTTCAAACGACTTAGAATAGAGTGCGAGAATGTTTTCCTGGCTGGTAGTACAGTGATCCGCTCTGATTTTCATTTGACCCAGGTGAAGAACTTGTCTCGAGAACACCATTGATAGCTCGGGGGGTGGGGGGGATTGAACGAGAACCTGACTGGGGAGATTGGGTAGAAACAAAAGAATGGGGTTTGTAGGAAGTCTTCACTAAAATTTTATACCGAATTCAAATCAGTTGTGATAACGTTTTTACTGTGTTGGTAATGTTTTTTTTCAAAGAATAGTCAATGTTTTTTCTATAATGTTTATTTCATAGGTATATTTTTTATTTTGCAATAAACTATATACAAAACAAATGTAAACAGGGAGAACACACACACACACACACACACACACACACACACACAAAATATACGTCAAAGACATAATTTTTTAAAAATAAATTTATTTGTAATAAATTACATTGAAACTTCGAAAGAAGTT
>NC_090751.1:90290545-90293045 GCF_036898095.1 Palaemon carinicauda | reverse complement strand
ACAATCTGTCAAACCGTCGTAGACTGATAACGATTAAACAATCTGTCAAACCGTCGTAGACTGATAACGATTAAACAATCTGTCAAACCGTCGTAGACTGATAACGATTAAACAGGCTCACAAATCGTTTTAGGCAGACTCTGGCATGACATACGTCAGCTGTCAGATAATTGACAACTTGTAGTCTGTAGACTGCTGTCTTTGGACGTTGCTAAGCCGACCGTGTATTATTTGTGCTTATGCCCGACGTGTTATTGCTGGCACGTGATTTTTTTTTTTTTTCACTGGCAAGAATTTAGAAACGAGGCATCCACTGACTGCTAATGGTTGACGTGTGTATATATATATATATATATATATATATATATATATATATATATATATATATATATATATATATATATATATATATATATATATATATATATATGTATATATATGTATATATATACAGAGAGAGAGCGAGAGAGAGAGAGAGAGAGAGAGAGAGAGAGAGAGAGAGAGAGAGAGAGAGAGAGAGAGAGAGAGACATACGAAATAAAATTTGCGGCCGTGGACTGGCATAGCGACACCATAAACAGACACAAGAAGAATTACATGTCTGAGGGCTTTGTTCTGCAGTGGACTAGTAATGGTGGATGATGAACATGATATATATATATATATATATATATATATATATGTATATATATATATATATATATATATATATATATATATATATATGTATATATATGTAATGTGTGTGTATTGTTTATAAAATATGTATATATGTTTGTTTAGTAGCCAGGACCATTCCTATTATAATGTCTCCTTTTAGATAACTCAGAGGAACTAAAGATCGTTTTCTTTTGTGTTACTCTGTTTCCTTAACCTCTTGATATATGTTTTCACTTCGTAAACACGACATTCGTGACGTTCTCCCGTCCGTAAATGAAGGATGAGACCAGCAATGGCGTCAGTTGCTAACCAAAATTATTGCAGTTTGCAAGGTCAACAGAACTGTAAGTAACGATTATCTAGTTTCTAGTTACCCAACTAAAGATTTTATTGGAAAGCTGTACGTCACATGAATAAATTTTTAGTAGATTAGCATGTACACTTTAGGCTGGAGATACCTGGTAGTTGTTGTTGTTGTTATTATTATTATTATTTATTATCATCATTTTTATTATTTATTATTATTGTTATTATTATTATTATTATTATTATTATTATTATTATTATTATTATTATTATTCAAGTCATTAAGAGTTTGTGTAGAACTGTCAATTGTTGATAGACTCAGCATCCTCTTCACCAGATTGGGGAATTTATATTGCAATGTGTGTTGAGTCCATCATATATCTACTCCTTTTTAGTATAGTTGTTTTATATTTTGATAATTCTGTCTCGCCTTGGCAATAATAATCACGTCCTATTAAGAGTGATCTACTGTAATAAGTATGTTTATTATTTCTTCCATTATTGGTAATATTGTTTTAGAAGAAAACAATAACTAGTTCCATATGAATATTTGCAAATATACAAATATACAAAGAAAACCGTGTGGGAATAATTATTAATTAGCTTCTGGTTTTTATTGAAATTTGATTATCACATAAATTGAATCACTGCATTAAGAATTAACGATACCAGTGCATTTTATTTGAACAAAAACCTTATATTTACCTACTTCACTTTACGAGCTGCTTTTTTGGTCATATACTTAAGGGAAACTTTCTCTCTTAGGGACTTTTGCATTTATTTTATTATTATTATTATTATTATTATTATTTAAGCTACAACCCTAGTTGGAAAAGCAGGATACTACAAGCTCAAGGGCTCCAACAAGGAAAATAGCCCGGTGAGGAAAGGAAATAAGGAAGATTATAAGAGAAGTTTAAGAACAATAATAACATTAAAATAAATCTTTCATATATAAACTATAAAAACTTGAAAATAACAAGAGGAAGAGAAACAAGATAGAATAGTGTGCCCGAGTGTATCATATACATTCTAAAGTCTAAAGTCTGTAATTCTCGGATAAAATGAATTGAATAGTCGCGGATATACTGATACAGGAATCTTCATTGTAGAATTAAACTAATATAAAAAAAGACCGATTAAATTGTTATTATTTATTATTATTATTATTATTATTATTATTATTATTATTATTATTATTATTATTACTAGCTAAGATAAAAGCAGGATGTTATAAGCCCAATGGCGCCAACACGGAAAAGTAGCCCAGTGAGGAAAGAAAATAAGAAAATAAACTATATTAGAAGTAATGAACAATTAGAATAAAATATGTTAAGAACAGTAACAACATTAAAACAGATCTTCCATATATAAACTATAAAAAAGAGACATGTAATCCTATTCAACATGGAAACATTTGTTGCAAGTTTGAACTTTTGATCTTTTGTCAATCTATTTCTCTTTGCCAAAGATCGCGTCCCCCGGAGACATCCTCTTCAAGTCATTAGAGCTTGTGCAGGTTTTTGTTCTTTTA
>NC_090751.1:90248045-90285545 GCF_036898095.1 Palaemon carinicauda | reverse complement strand
TCCACCTACTCTATTCCCCCACTCTTTTGCTACAACTAATTTTCCTTCCACCAAAAAATGATCAGACATACCGTTAGCCATACCCCTAAACACGTGCACGTCTTTCAATCTTCCAAACATTCTTCTAGTTACCAACACATAATCCATTAATGCCCTTTCTACTACTCTTCCATTTGCCACTCTTACCCATGTATACTTATTCTTATCTTTCTTTTTAAAGAAGCTAGCACCTATTACCATCTCTTGTTCAACACACATGTCTACCAGTCTCTCACCACTCTCATTTTCACCTGGTACGCCATACTTACCAATGACACCTTCTACCTCTCCAGCGCCCACTCTAGCATTTAAGTCACCCATAACAACTACATAATTCCTTCTACCCAGTCCTTCTACACACCTAGTTAAATCATTCCAGAACTCATTCCGATCTTCTTCACTTTTCTCACTACCTGGCCCATACGCACTGACAAACGCCCAACATTCCCTACCCAACCTAACCCTTACCCACATTAACCTAGATGATATCTCCTTCCATTCCACTACTTTACCTGTCATCCATTCACTCAGCAATAAACGCCACACCCTCTCTCGCTCTTCCCCTTTCAATCCCAGACACTCTACCAGACATTTCACCAAACATCACTTCACCCTTTCCTTTCATCTTTGTCTCACACAAGGCCAATACATCCATCCTTCTACTTCTAAACATACTTCCAATCTCACATCTTTTACTCTCTATCGTACTACATCCACGCACATTTAAACACCCCAAAACTAGAGTGCGGGGAGCAGTCACTCTCCCCCCAGCTCCATCTCCTTGTCGATGTCTCGCAGGAATTTTTTACAGGAGAGGGGGGTTCCCAGCCCCCTCGTCCCGTCCCTTTTAGTCGCCCTCTTACGACACGCAGGGATAACGTTGGCGCTATTCTAATTTTTATATGCCCCCGCGGCCACAGGGGGCATATATATATATATATATATATACGGTATATATATATATATCCGGGCACACGCAATTCTCCCCGTCCCTTTTTGACGGATCGCGTACACTAAACATAATAATAATAATAATAATAATAATAATAATAATAATAATAATACTGATAAAATCTTAATTTCCAGTCAATTTCAAGTTCCTAAAGTAAGTGTCGTGTCCAGCGGGCTAATGAAGTTCTAAATGAATTGTGATGCCTAGAATTGGATACTAAAATGACATGTCACGTCAAGGTTGGCTTAACAAACAACAACAACAACAAAAAAAATGAAGAAAAAAAAATGTATAGAATCCCAACCTCTCCTCGGGGCGCCGAGTTTGAGAATAAATGTAGAGGATCCTTACCACACGCTGGAGGACAAGACCCGAATTTGGTGCATTTATTCCTACAGGCTTTAATGTATTACACCAGCTGTTTTTTTTTTTATTCATGTCTTTCAGTTATATTCACAATTCCTCTCTCATTTTCTATTTATCCATAAGCAATCACAGTATCATATCTACTGTCCATGACAACCATTTTCATTTCATGAAATCAACCGAGTGGGTGTTCAGTTATGTTGGTATTTACCGTAGTGGTTAGAGTGATAGAAATATCCGATCATTCTTACGAAAGGGGACATAATGTTCCTTAGCGACTCTTATTGTTTTAATCCTCACAGATCCTCGGTTTTAAAGCCTTTGATCTGCGTACTGACCCGTTTAAAAGTCGTACTTCCGCGTTATCACCTGGAAAAACAAGTTTAAATTGTAGGGGTGAATATGCAAATTTAGAAGTTTGTGAATGTATCGTCGGATTTGTAGCTCTGCAACCGTACTCTCTAGAAAAGGTTACCTTTGATAAGCAATTTGACGCAAGAAATTCAATACTTGGAGACTTTGTACAATGTTTTACTTTGAGTTTCATGATGTAGAAATGTTTTCAATGAAGACTATGCGGGATTTTCTTACAAGGGGGATTGTGTGTGTATGAGAGAGAGAGAGAGAGGAGAGGAGAGAGAGAGAGAGAGAGAGAGAGAGAGAGAGAGAGAGAGAGAGAGAGAGAGAGAAATATTTCCATTTTGTTTAACCTATTAAGATTTATGGGGAGTCTGATATCTTCTGGCTTGTCTCAATGAAAAAATGATTTTCCAAATTATTGTTATTACAATAATAATATTAATAGTAATTTATTATTATTATTAATTATTATTATTATTATTATTATTATTATTATTATTAGTAGTAGTATTATTATTATTATTATTAGTATTATTATTATCATACTAGTAGTATTAGTATTAGTTTTAGTAGTCTATTTTTTTTTGTATTGAAAAAAAAGGATCGAAATCGCACTTGCCTAACCTTTACATATTTCTTAAGCCGAAGCATATTTTAGGAGTCATGAGTTGGAGATGTTCCGTAGAGAGAGAGAGAGAGAGAGAGAGAGAGAGAGAGAGAGAGAGAGAGAGAGAGAGAGAGAGAGAGAGAGAGAGAGAGAGAGAGAGAGAGAAGAACCAAATAACAAATCTTTTTGCTGCAGTTATTTATTAAACTGCTTTATTGAATAGTGTATATAGGACCTTTACACAAATAATTTTAACAATAGTAATGGATTTAATAATAATAATAATAATGATGATAATAATAATAATAATAATAATAATAATGATAATAATAATAATAATAATAATAATAATAATGATAATAACAATAACAATAACAATGATAATGATTATAGTAATAATAATAATAATAATGATAATAGTTTTATTAATTCTATTAGTCCCCTGCAAAAGTACCTCCCCGAAGACCTAACAATAATCGATGATAATTCATAAATCCCATATTGTATTTTTTTTTTATCTTGTAGAAGGGGTTTAGACACCACCAAGGGTGACTGATGACTAATATGATGGATGCTGTGAAACATTCGTTAGGTTCCTTGGTTAAAGTGTTTTTGTTTGTGATTGATTGCTTTGGTAAAGTTAAAGGTCATGTTTGTGAGGTTTGTATATTATTATTATTATTATTATTATTATTATTATTATTATTATTATTATTATTATTATTATCAAATGCTAAGCTACCTTAGGTGAAAAAGAATGCTATTATATTATTATTATTATTATTATTATTATTATTATTATTATTATTATTATTATTATTATTATTATTATTATTATTATTATTATTATTATTATTACCTCCGGCAAGGAGGTTATGTTTTCGTGTCGGTTTATTTATTTATTAGTCTGTGTCTGTAGACAGGATTTGTCTGTGTCTGTGGACGAGATTTGCCTGTGTTTGTGGACAGGAATACGTCAAAACTACTCGACGGATTTTGACAAAATTTCCACCACAGATAGATCTTAGTCCAGGTTGTTGTTGTTATTATTATTATTATTATTATTATTATTATTATTATTATTATTATTATTATTATTTTAAGTGTTATTATTATTATTATTATTATTATTATTATTATTATTATTATTATTATTATTATTATTAGCCAAGCTACAACCCTAGTTGGAAAAGCATGATGCTATAAGCCCAAGGGCTCCAACAGACAATAAAACCATGAGATTGAATCCGTGAAGTAGCTCTAGGTCGTTGCTCTCTTTATCACCCTTTGCTCATCACTCCTTGGTGGGAGGGGGGGGAGGGGAGGGCTAGGTGTATCAGATTCTAAAGGGCAAAGGTAGAGCTACAGGCCTTTGATAGCATTCCGCGCGCGCTGTTTTCTATATCAGCCTGTATCATCTCCTCTATACATGTCCCTCCACTTACAAACTTGCAGGTCACCCACAACTCTTGTAGTTTGTCAAGAGATGGAATGGTTAGTGAGTGCAATTTGATCTTTTCAGTGGTGCGTGTGTGTGTGTATGTATGTATGTATTTGATATGATATTGGAATGCAGATGAATATCAAACGCATATGTTCATGTTGTGTGTATATATATATATATATATATATATATATATATATATATATATATATATATATATATATATATATATATATATATGTGTGTGTGTGTGTGTGTGTGTGTGTGTGTTTGTATGCTGATGTTTTATGTCTTTTGTTGTACGCAATTAAAGAATATCACATGGTGATGAATTCTCTCTCTCTCTCTCTCTCTCTCTCTCTCTCTCTCTCTCTCTCTCTCTCTCTCTCTCTCTCTCTCTCTCTCTCTCTCTCTCAAAAGCTGAAAAATTGTCATAGAATTTTGCATTTTAGTCATGTACGTAAACACACATTATGTACCAATGAATTATTGGTTAAGATGACTCGAGTAGTATAAATCATAATTTCGTCTTTTCTTCAGTTTTACACTTTTCCAATTCATATTTCTTGTCAGCTGCCAGATGAAGCCAGTCATTTATTTTTGGCGTTAATGACTTAACGTTGTTTTGACGGTGTTAGGCCAAATTAATCTGTCAATCAAATTATTCAGCTGTCATCCCAGTCGGTGTTTGCTTGACTGAACACATGTTTTAAGCTGAGATGGCTCTTTGCTTAAGCAAAGGTTATTCTTTAGTGATTTGTTTATTCATTTTTGAATTACAACTCCTATTTACAACTTTCCTCATGGTAAGGGCAGATGAGACTCTTTAGATATGGTAAGCAGCTCTTCTAGGAGAGGGACACCCCAAAATCAAACCATTGCTCTCTAGTCTTGTGAAGTGACATAGTTTCTGTACTATGGTCTTCCACTGCCTTTGGTTAAAGTTCTTTTGCTTGAGGGTACATTCGGACACACTGTTCTATCTTATTTCTTTTCCTCTTGTTTCATTAAAGTTTTTATAGTTTATATAGGAAATATTTTTATGTTTCTATTCTTAAAATATTTTCTATTCCTAGTTTCCTTTTCTCACTGGGTTATTTTCCCTGTTGGACCTTTGGGCTTATAGCCTCCGGGTTTTTCCAACTAGGGGTTGTAGTTTAGCAAGTAATAAATAATAATAATAATAATAATAATAATAATAATAATAATAATAATAATAATAATAATAATAATAATAATATTTAATGAAGCAAAGTGTTTTTAGGATTTTCAATGCTTCGAATTTGGTTGGTAGAAATGTAAATGGTCTTTGTCAAGTTATTATAAAAGAAAATTATTTTAAGCAACCAAAGGTTTTGCTCATATGCAAATATTTAATTGCAAATATAAGATTCTCTCTCTCTCTCTCTCTCTCTCTCCTCCTCTCTCTCTCTCTCTCTCTCTCTCTTCTCTCTCCTCTCTCTCTCTCTCTCTCTCTCCCTCTCTCTCTTTGCAAAGAATTAGATAGATTTGAAGGTAGATTAGCATTAGTAAGTGGGGAGTTAACTGATTATTGGAAACAAACTAACTGACTTGTTCTTCTAACGTGTAGATTTTAAACGACATTTCTTAGTTTACTAATTTCTTTATTTATTGTGTTATGAATAATCTGTAAAAAAAAAAAAAAAAAGTTTTAAAACGATATTCGCCTTTGTAGTGAAAATGTAATTTGAAAGTCCTGTTACTCGTTTTAAAGTGGGAAATACAGAAATAGTGTGTTGTGTATAGAATGATGCATTGTTTACATATTTCTTAATTTGGGAAAAAATAGATTCCAAAACCTACACGAATCTTGGCGTCCCGTAGAGATTTCAATGCGACCTATCGAAGTTATCAAAATGCTGTTGGTATTTTACCCTACGTACTACAGCTCAAGATGTGAAGAACGGGGTTTATTATTCATATTGAAATATAGTTTCTAAATGTTTCTACTCAATATTTATATGTTTATATATATATATATATATATATATATATATATATATATATATATATATATATATATATTATACATCTGTATATATGGATAGATAGATAGATGGTTACACAGATAAGATACGGTAAATATATGTATTTCAAATATATTTTTGCATGCATATAAGTGTGTATTTATGCATGAATTCATGCAGATATATGTATATATATGTATATATATATATATATATATATATATATATATATATATATATATACTCTGACTCTGTTATAAATTAAATTTTAATATTCGTATACAGACTACGTCAGGAAGACAATTGTATAATTCTTATAATTCTTTAAGTTTGTATATGTATAGCTTATGACTTTAATTATCGAAGATCAGTAATTTGTCAAGAGTAAAGGAAATTAAAATATTAAAATTTGGACTCGCATTTTTCTTACGTAAAACAAACATTTATTTTGACTTTCAGTATGGTCGGTCGTATGTGTCTGTTGAAGACAGCCTACTGACCAAAGCTTCTATTGCTCATTTCCGAACGAAGGAATGCCATGGTGTAGAGACACCCCAATTTCAGCAGAATGTTTTTTTCTTTCTTTCTTTCTTTCTTCCTTCTTCTTCTTTTTTGTTGCGGCCTTGCGCGCGGGCGAGAGTCACCAATGCTCTTGCAAGCAGTGTATTTCAGTATGCTCACTTTTTAATATAATCAGATTATTATTATCAATATTATTTTTATTTTGTTAGAAGACCCCCTTTAAGGTAAGTTTGCTTGAAAACAATGGCTGCCTCGGTAGCAATAAGTTTGCAGTATTTTCTCAATAGCTGGAATAGTCATCTTTTCTACATTTTTGTTATTATTAATGCAATAATAATAATAATTATTATTATTATTATTATTATTATTATTATTATTATTATTACAAGCTAAGCGACAACCCCAGTTGAAATGAAATGAAAATGCCAACAGCATCTGGTGTTCCCAGGCGGTCACCCATCCAAGTATTGACCAGACCAAGGAGCTCCAACAGTAAAAATAGCTCAGTGAGAAAAGGAAATAAGGAAATGAATCAACTACTAGAGAATTAATGAACAATCAAAATAAAATATTTTTTCTTATATAGATCATGAAAACATGAGAAAAACAAGAAGAGAAACAAGATAGAATAGTGTGCCCGAGCGTACCCTCAAGCAAGAGAACTCTAGCTCAAGACAATGGAAGACCATGGAATATATGTTCGTTTCGTGTGAACTATTTGGAATGTTTTATTTATTTGTGTATATGAACAAATAAGTAAAGATGGAAAGTTGATTTTTTTAATACCTGTGAAACAAAGAATAAGTTTCTAGTGAATAAATCCCATAATGTTTGTATTCCCATCAATTGTATGCCGACATGGAATTAGGTCTTATATGGTATCCATAAGGAAAAGAATGTTTAACGAAAACATTTTCTTGACAATACAATACTGTATCAATATTATTGAAACCTTCGATATGTAATTTAGACCATAAATATTTTGTTCTATAATATTTCTTTTTTTACTTTTTCGGAACCACCTGATGAAACGAAATCCAGTATAATCTTGTATATTAATTCGGTAGGATTTGCTCTCTCTCTCTCTCTCTCTCTCTCTCTCTCTCTCTCTCTCTCTCTCTCTCTCTCTCTCTCTCTCTATTTTATTTTTTTTGGCAGCTTACCTGATGTTTTTCTAATCTAAAATCTTATTTTTTATAATTGAAGGAACAACAGGATCTTCCATTCCATGCTCTGCTGTCTTGACATCTTGCTTCATAGAAATCTGGGTCAAAACAGAGACTGCCACCAGAAACACGTTACTTCTCCTCCAATCCTCTCTCACCACCACCACCACCAGGGACCTAGTCTCTATGGCCCTCCTCCTCTCCTCCTCCCTCTCCACACACACTCGCACATACACGTACACGTGTTCACTTCACTAGATATTTGGTGTCTTATGATGATTTATTATTATTTCACTATTGAATATAAGAGAATTCGATTCTCTTTTTATTTATTCTGCTGACCTGAGGTTCACCAGTGGTCATTTATTTGTGTATGTTATTTTTCTACTTAATAAGGTCAGTATTGACGATGAATTTGGTATTACTTTAACCACAAAACTTCCGACTTACATTTGGTCATAATTTTCACTTCACGGACAAGAAGACAATCCAGAAAAAATATAATGAGGAAATCTTCACTGAAGGCCCCACCCGACGGTTTTATATCCCGTGCACCTTTTATCTATCCGCACTTAATCGCAAATCTGACGTTTTATTTCACAATTGCTCCGGTTAGGAGTACCGGTACTGAAGCCAACTCCGAAGACTATAACGGATCCACCACCACCAAAACGACGTCACCGACTAGCGTCGTTTCGACGGCACAGGCCGCGTGCTTCTCTGATATATACAGTATGTGTGTGTGTGTGTGTGTGGCTGGCCCTCACACCTGCTGCCTCCGAAAACTGGAGTAAGTTGGGCGGAGCCTTGGCTCCTCCGAGGATTGCTTAAAAGACGGGTTGGACGGGATATCCCTCCTCCCAACCCTATTTTCTAAAGGATTAAGGGATTGTTTCTGAAAGCGAAAGGGATGATAGGTTACTGTAGATCAAGGTCTACTGTATATATCTGGACCGTGCTGTAGATGAAGTAGTTCATTGTGGAATTTTAGACATCTGGAAAGACGCTGGGGGCCTTGGAGGCAATTCAACGAGAAGGCTAGAACGTAGGCGTAAGTCGAAGAGACCTCAGAAAGACCTTTAAAGTAATACTTTCAGGGAAGGCGTGTGAGGTGCCCTGCCATCACTATTCCTCTAGTCACTAGTGGGTTGTGGTGGCCTTTGTGGCAACGTCCTTGGCTGGTGATCACCAGACTCGGGTTCGAGTCCCGCTCAAACTCGTTAGTTCCTATGGTCGCTGCAACCTCACCATTCTTGTGAGCTAAGGAATGGGGGTTTAGGGGAACCTATAGGTCTATATGCTGAGTCATCAGCAGTCATTGCCTGGCCCTCCTTGGTCCTAGCTTGAGTGGAGAGGGGCTTGGTCGCTGATCATATGAGTATATGGTCAGTCTTTAGTCTTTAGGGCATTGTGTTACTTGATAGGGTAATGTCACTGTCCTTTGCTTCTGCCATTCATGAGCAGCTTTAAACCTTTATGTTAAAAATATACACCAATAACATATTCATAAGAAAAGAAATTGAGAACAAATTATTGGAAATGATTAAACGGGGATCGCTAGTGATCTGAGAATGAATCCTCCTCGAAGTTTAGTGTTGATTTCGCAACAGATAAGAGCAAGACGTTGTTGGTAACGTCTCTGCCTGGGGATCGCCAGACTGGGGTACGAGTCCCGCTCAAACTCGTTAGCTCCTTTAATGCCTACAACCTCACCATTCTTGTGAGTTGAGGAAAGAGGTTTTGGGTAGCCTATAGGTCTACTTGCTGAGTCATCAGCAGCCATTGCCTGGCACTCCCTGGTCCTAGCTTGGGTGGAAAGGGGCTTGGGTGCTGATCATGGTCAGTCTCTAGGGCATTTTCCTGCAAGCTAGGGAAATGTCGTTGTCCCTTGCCTTTGCCATTCATGTTTGGCTTTTAAAATCTTTTATTCCTTCAAACGAGGCATTTGATATTTGCCATGTAAACACCTCTCTCTCTCTCTCTCTCTCTCTCTCTCTCTCTCTCTCTCTCTCTCTCTCTCTCTCTCTCTCTCTCTCTCTCTCTCTCTCTCTTTTGTGGTTAATACTAATGAATTTTATTGCCGAAGAAGGAATGAAGGAGGCTGGCTTTGAGCATGGGCCGTGTCCCGCGTCTCCCATAGAAACCTGTAGGTCGTCAACGGCGGCTTTGTGAAAGACGTGTAAACGCGGTTAGCCAAAGGAAGAATAGTAGTTAGTTAAGGGTTCTTTGTCACGGTCTGGTTAGTTTCCTCTTCGTCAAATCAACGGAATATTGAGAAAGTTTATTCGAAGAAAATGTCTCATAAGTTTGAAAAGGCCATCTTTGAATTCTCAATATGTGCCTGTTGAATTCATGAAACTATGCCTTTTAATTCTCAAAATGTACCCTTTGAATTCGAGAAACTGTGCATTTGATTTTTCAAAACAAACCTTTTGGATACAAGAAACGATGACTTTGAAATCTCAAAATGTACCCTTTGAATTCACGAAACTGTGTCTTTGAATTCACGAAATTGTGCCTTTGAATTCTCAAAATGTGCTTTTGAATTCTCAAAATGTGCCTTTTGAATTCACGAACTTATGCCTTTGAATTCTAAAAATATGCCGTTTGAATTCACGAAACTGAGCCTTTGAATTCTCAAAATGTACCTTTTGAATTCACGAACTTATGCCTTTGAATTCTAAAAATATGCCGTTTGCATTCACGAAACTGAACCTTTGAATTCTCAAAATGTACCTTTTGAATACACGAAATTTTGCCTGTGAATTCTCTAAATGTAACTTTTGAATTCACGAAATTTTGCCTGTGAAATCTCAAAATGTACCTTTTGAATTCACGAAATTTTGCCTGTGAAATCTCAAAATGTACCTTTCGAATTCACGAAATTTTGCCTGTGAAATCTCAAAATGTACCTTTTGAATTCACGAAATTTTGCTTGTGAATTCTCAATATTCCCATTAAATTCACTAAACTGAGCCTTTTGAATTCACGAAATTATGCCTTTGAATTCTAAAAATGTACCTTTTGAAATCTTGAAATTTTGCCTTTTGAATTCTCAAAGTATTCCCTTTAAATTCACTAAATTTTGCCCTTAATTTTCTTAAAATGTACCTTTTGAAATCTTGAAATTTTGCCTTTTGAATTCTCAAAGTATTCCCTTTAAATTCACTAAATTTTGCCCTTAATTTTCTTAAAATGTACCTTTTGAAATCTTGAAATTTTGCCTTTTGAATTCTCAAAGTATTCCCTTTAAATTCACTAAATTTTGCCTTTAATTTTCTCAAAATGTACCTTTTGAATTCACGAAATTGTGGCCTTTGAAAACTCTCAAATGGCACACTACCTTTGAATTCTCTAAATGGTAGGCTACCAATGAATTCTCTAAATAGTACATGAGGCTTCTCTAAACGGTACATATAAATTCTCTAAATGGTACACGAGGCTCACTCTAAAACGGTACCTTATGAATTCTCAAATTATACACAATGAATTCTCAAAATTGTACATGTGAATTCTCTAAATTGTACATATGAATTTTCATTCTCTAAATTGTACATATGAATTTTTCATTCTCTAAATTGTACATATGAATTTTCATTCTCTAAATTGTACATATGAATTTTCATTCTCTAAATTGTACATATGAATTTTCATTCTCTAAATTGTACATATGAATTTTCATTCTCTAAATTGTACATATGAATTTTCATTCTCTAAATTGTACATATGAATTTTCTAATCTAAATTGTACATATGAATTCTCAAAATTATACATATGAATTCTCAAAATTGTACATATGAATTCTCAAAATTGTACATATGAATTCTCGAAATGGTACACGAGGCTCACTCTAAACGGTACATATGAATTCTCAAAATTGTACATATGAATTCTCAAAAATGTACATATGAATTCTCTAAATTGTACATATGAATTCTCAAAATTATACTTATGAATTCTCAAAATTGTACATATGAATTTTCATTATCTAAATTGTACATATGAATTTTCTAATCAAAATTGTACATAAGAATTCTCAAAATTGTTCGTATGAATTCTCTAAATTGTACATTCGAATTCTCAAAATGATACCTAAGAATTCTCAAAATGATACCTAAGAATTCTCAAAATGATACCTAAGAATTCTCAAAATGATACCTAAGAATTCTCAAAATGATACCTAAGAATTTTCTGAATTGTACCTATGAATTCTCGGTATTAAAATCTCCAAATTACAACTTTGATATCTCTAAATATCACGCGGTATTTTTTACCCGTATATTCTAGCTTCAGCCGTTTGCCCCGGAGATAAATTAAAAGTCTGTTCTTCTGTCATATGTTAATTAGGCTCTTTAAGGATAAGTTCCAGACTTTCAGAAAGTTCTCGACTTCTTTTTGTTCTCGAATGAAACAGTTATGGAGCAGATAGATTACGAGTGTCCTTCAGTTTTTCTCTGCTCTGTCAGTCACTTTTTCTTTCTCATAATTTGTCAACAGGTGGTATTCAGTTTTTCCCTGCACTATTAGCTACTTCTTTGTCATCCTTTGTCGACACGTGCTTAGATGCCCTGTCGGGTCTATTAGGTCGTCGCTAGCAACCAAGATCTAAATAGCCTTTTGTAGACTATGGCTAACGCCTACCGATGTTGACTCATCATTGCCTCATGCGTAAGACCTGCCAGTAGTGTGAAGTCATTATCTCACTGTCGCCTGTCGATGTTATGTTGTTTTCGACACATATTTGCTGCTACACGTTTCGATAATGTTCGTAACTAAGGTTTATATATATATATATATATATATATATATATATTATATGTATATATGTATATATATATGTATGTATCTATATATATTATATATATATATATATATATATTATATATATTATATATGTATCTATATATATTATATATATATATATATATATATATATATATATATATATATATGAATTGTATGTGTGTATATGTATATACTGTATATGTATACATGTATATATGTATGTATATATATACTGTATATATATACATATATATATATATATATATATATATATATTATATATATATATATAATGTTGCTGCTTTTTGTATTTTATTACAGTATAAACAGTTTTTAGCATGTTATTTAATCAGCCCAGGGAAGGAGATATTTTTGAATTGTTTTATTAATTACCATACAATAAAGTTACATAACCGATGAGTATTTGTTGATCTATCCCCTCAGTGCATCTCATTGCATGACTCATGTCATTACAGATTTCCGATTAAAGTTTGCGTAGCTTTTTAGTGGAGAAATATGTAAATGAGATGTTCGAATTATATGTAATTAGCTTCTGGTTATTGACGTCAGTAACTGTAGTTGACTCAATACTTCATGGTTTAACGAAACTTAAACTTGTAGTTTTGTAAATTCAGACACTACATTAATGCTTGTAGGACTAAATGATCGGTTAAGGTTTAAGAGAGAGAGAGAGAGAGAGAGAGAGAGAGAGAGAGAGAGAGAGAGAGAGAGAGAGTTGATTTCGCAGTCAAATGGAAAATTTCGGCATCTTGGGAGTGTTAATGATGTGAAAATATTTAAACTTTTGGGAGTCCATCAAAATTTAGACTTCTCTCCGTGATTTTTATTATTTTATTTTTTATTTTGAAATATTATTATGCATTACAAGAAATTGTGTAACTGTAAACTCACTATTTTCTTGTCTTTTTATTTAGGTCCCCCTTTATAACACGCAGTTTATGTGCAATAACACCATTTTACTGTTCTTTATCCGTTGTTAACACGGCTGTTATGTTTTGACGTCTGTAATCTACTAGCTACAGATTCCCATCTATTTCAGAAGTACGATGTCCCAGCGGAAATTCGGACTGTAATGGACAAATTCCGTGGCTTTTATACTGAAACGTCTAATTTTCAACTTAATTCCTCTGTGGTTGTGAAGGAAATACATTCATTAGACAAAAGCGAAAAACATAAAATTCTAATCCCTCACCTGCTTTAAGAGAATTATGAGCGAATGAGGAAGATACGGAAAACCTTAGAGGCGTTTTTTATTTATTATTAAAGGCAGAAATCGCCCCTTTTGGTGTAATCCTTAGGTTTAGCAACTTCCGGTGTGGTCACAGAGTCACGAAGCGAATCGGAGAGTCTAGACTCTAAGAGTCTAGATTCTTCTAAATGTTGGAGGGTGGGAGGTGACTGGTTAGGTGGATAAGGATCAAGAAGAGGGGGCGGGGGGGGGGGGGTAGAGGTAACGAGAGGTAAGGGGTAAATGCAAAAGCATCCCGAGGAAAGATGGAGAAGGAAGGGAGGGGGAGATTGGTGTAACCGACCTACCTCCTTCATATCTCAATTTGCAGTTGCATTATGTTGCGTTGGTTTGCGTGGATCATCACCCGAAGAGATAATGATGGTTGGAAGTTTCTTTCCATTATTTTCCATTATGTGATATATTTATATGTGTATATAATTTCTGTATACGATTTTTATCACTAAAATGGTTTTCATGGCTTAAGTTTTATATTTCATATGTTATTCCTTCTGAAATTTTGTACGAGTAGAGTTCAAGTTAAAGTACTGGATAATATCCCAACTCTTAAAAATGGAAGGCCCAGGCCTACATGGCTGAGGACTATGAAGCGTGAAGTCGGAGATGATGAATGGAGAAGTATTGAATTAAAAGCTCAAGATAGAGACGATTGGCGAAATCTAACCGAGGCCCTTTACGTCAATAGGCGAATGATGATGATGATGATGATGATAATATATATATATATATATATATATATACTTGTACAGGATTAATATATGCAAATATTATTTAGCTTTATTCTCAATATTTAATTTTACCTAAGATCGATGTTCAGGTCAAAATATATCACTCGGCTAAAGGACATATTCCTCGCTTGTTGAAAATGCAAGACTATTTTGAGTATATCATAAAATATGTTTCTTTTGCCACTAATTTTAAGTGTCTGCACTGAAGGTTACGCGAGAAATCAATTTCTTAGAAATAACTGGTTCTTTTATGGATCTGATCACTTTTAAAAGTGTCAGAATCAAACGTTTTTTAAAACGGAAATGCTTACGCGTCTAAGATTCGAATATACTTTTTGGAGGCTGTAAATGACAGTGTAACAACTGGACAGTTTAAAAATAGAGCTAGAGACAGGACCAGGTGGAGGCAGTTGACAGGCCTCGTCGAGGACATGGCACCTAGATAGGTAGATAGAATGCTCTACTGATTTGCTCAGGACCTAATTTGGTGGCAACCTTATATATATATATATATATATATATGTTTTATATATAAATATATATATATATATATATATATAATATATATATATAGAGAGTAAGAGAGAGAGAGAGAGAGAGAGAGAGAGAGAGAGAGAGGTGTTTATGTGCGCATGTAGAATCGCTAGTACACTGATGCTCAGATTAAAAAAAAAAAAAGAAACGAAAAATGGAAATAATCATATTTTCATTTCGCAGCGTTTTTAACATGTGTGTAATATATATATATATATATATATACACACGTGAATAAATACATACATATGCGTGTGTATATATATATATATATATATACCTGTGTGAATGAATACATACATACGTACATATGCTTGTGTGTGTGTGTGTATATATATATATATATATATAAATTTTATATATATATATATACATATGTGAATACATACATATGCTTGTGTGTATATATATATGTATGTATGTATGTATACCTGTGTGAATACATACATACATACATACATATGCTTGTGTATATATATATGTATGTGTATATATATACCTGTGTGAATACATACATACGTACATATGCTTGTGTGTATATATATATATATATATATATACATATAGTCATATGTACGTGTATATGTACTTATATATATGTATATATATATACACACACCCGCATATGTCTGTGTATGTATTCACATCTGTGTGTGTGTATATATATATATATATATATATATAAAAATCAGTTTTACGTGATGTTAAATTTATTCTCTTTTTTCAATCAATTTAAAAAGTATTGCCTGTTTAAAATAACGCTTGTGGTAACATCCAAATAGAAAAATATTGACGTTCATTTACTTTTATATTTTTATAATTTGGGCATTAGCAGAGAAGCATGTATTCGAAATGATTATAAATATGAATTTTACTTCCGAAATGTTAATTCGAATTCCAATGCTAGTGACGAAATGGTCAGCGGCATAGATTCTTTGAATAAGTGAAGACGACAGAGATTCAGTTGTTCAGAAAAATGTTCGATGTAGAACACAACCCTTGAGGCGGGTTTACACGGTCGAACTCGGGTCGACAGACACGTGTTCGAAGTGATGTTCGAACGTGTGAACGGGGTATTCGGTAGTTGAACACGTTCGTCGAACGGTTCGAAGAAAGTCAGATCTAGCCTGACTTTTGCGGGCGTGGCTTCATTGTCCACAAGCCTTGTGCATTTGTGACTGACATCACCACTTCGAACCGTTCGACTAGCAGGTTCGTCAACCGAGTTTGACGAACTATTGGATCGTGTAAAGCCCGCTTTAATCTCACGTGTAGTGATCATGACACTCAATCCCCCTTGACATAGGAACTGGGTTCGATTCATGGACGAAATAAGGCAGAATAGGTTCGTTCGTTTACATACTTCGGCGCCTTTGATGATCTGATGAATGTGCATAGTTTACCAGGTCGGTAGTTACCTCCGCCGACGAAGTTGGAAGGAGGTAATATTTTCGCCCCTGTCTGTGTTTGTAATGTGTATGTGTTTGTGTATGTGTTTGTTTGTGAACAGCTTCCTGACCACAAATTTTATCGCAGAGTAATGAAACTTGTAGGAATTAACTCATGTAAAAAGCTAGAAATTATCAGATTTTGAATTTTGGAAGGTTAAGGTCAAGGTCAAACTTCAAGGTCACGGTCAAGCAAAATGTCCAATTCAGCCATAAGTTTGGACACCGTTGTCAAAGAGACTTCAAACTTGGTTCATATTTGAGTGTATAAAAATCCACGCCTATTAATACATGTTAAGGTTAAAAGATCGAGAAATAAGCTACCGCGGTGGAGGTCTGCGCTCTACTGAGTGCCCATCTAGTTCTCTATGAATCTATTCCTTAGTCATGATTATGTAAGGTCTATTTCAGTGTATTTCTATAAAGTGTGAGGAGGTTTGTTTATTTTATCTCGTTTTCCTTTTTTTCTCAACTATTTAAGTATTATATCTTATGTGTTTTTAACTAGTCTATCTTAATCATCATCACGATGTTTTTATTAAGTGTTTTAAGAGGCCAGTGGGTATAACTTAGATGTACAAACAATTGTATCTAGGTATCTATATATTTGTAAAAATTAGAATTTTCATGTTACTTGTTTCATTATTATTATTATTATTATTATTATTATTATTATCATTATTATTATTATTATTTTTACTATGACGATGATGATGATGATATTCACATTGTAAAAAATAAGAATATTATTAATTTTGTTTTTCCATTAATCATGCAAGTATATTTATATTAAAACTGAAATAATAATAATAATAATAATAATAATAATCATAGTCATATGAATTGAATTCTTACATAACATTTTTATTATCTCTATCGCTATTATTATAATCTATTACTTCCATTACCATTATTTTCATCACCATGTTGCTGCCTTCCATTGTTTTTGAAAGCAAAAACAAAGATAATAAGATAAACATCAGAACAAGATAAGAACATTTGCTAGAGGCAAGACACATCTGTTGAAACGGCAAGACGTTCAAAACTAAAGTATTAATTATTGAATGATCGTTAATAACTAAAATAAGTTCCGTTTTGCATTATTTAAAGGACAATACTTTGATTTCTTTAGTAGTCGAAATGAAATCCAATATTTGAAATATTAAAGTAAAATCTTCAGATAGAAGGAGATGTAGTTTTGCCACTAGGTGTTAAAAAGCAATCAACATTAAAATTTAGTGTGAGAGAGAGAGAGAGAGAGAGAGAGAGAGAGAGAGAGAGATTATAGCAAACTTTTCAGACAAGAGATATAATTTTGTCTGTAGGTGTTAAAACCAATCAAAATTAAGTTTATATATATATTGTATATATATATATATATATATAGAGAGAGAGAGAGAGAGAGAGAGAGAGAGAGAGATTATAGCAAACTTTTCAGACAAGAGATATAATTTTGTCTGTAGGTGTTAAAACCAATCAAAATTAAGTTTATATATATATATATATATATATTGTATAGAGAGAGAGAGAGAGAGAGAGAGAGAGAGAGATTATAGCAAACTTTTCAGACAAGAGATATAATTTTGTCTGTAGGTGTTAAAACCAATCAAAATTAAGTTTATATATATATATATATATATATATATTGTAGAGAGAGAGAGAGAGAGAGAGAGAGAGAGAGAGAGATTATAGCAAACTTTTCAGACAAGAGATATAATTTTGTCTGTAGGTGTTAAAACCAATCAAAATTAAGTTTATATACATATATATATATATATATATATATTGTATAGATAGAGAGAGAGAGAGAGAGAGAGAGAGAGAGAGAGATTAAAGCAAACTTTTCAGACAAGAGATATAATTTTGCCTGTAGGTGTTAAAACCAATCAAAATTAAGTTTATTATTATATATATATATATATATATATGTATATATATATATATATATATTGTATAGAGAGAGAGAGAGAGAGAGAGAGAGAGAGAGAGAGAGATTATAGCAAACTTTTCAGACAAGAGATATAATTTTGTCTGTAGGTGTTAAAACCAATCAAAATTAAGTTTATATATATATATATATATATATATATATATATATATATATATATTTATAGAGAGAGAGAGAGAGAGAGAGAGAGAGAGAGAGTGAGAGAGAGATTAAAGCAAACTTTTCAGACGAGATATAATTTTGCCTGTAGGTGTTAAAACCAATCAAAATTAAGTTTATATATATGTATGTGTATATATATATATATATATATATATGTATAGAGAGAGAGAGAGAGAGAGAGAGAGAGAGAGAGAGAGAGAGGTAACATAATAGATTAATTCACCTAAAAGCTATCGGGAAATACTTTAACAAAGCACCTGAAGGATGTATATAAAATCGTTATTAGTTAAGACCGAAGTACCCCCCCCCCCTTTAATAACACGAAGACCCGGAAAACCTAGTTCCTCTTACCTGTCGATTTCTCCAAAGGCAAAAGCTAATCACAGCTGCGATACCAATGACTTGGCAGTAACACACTATGTTTACCCCTTTCTTACGCCTTGATATCCTTTGTTCAAGCAAGCGTAAGCTGCACTTAGTGCCAAATATAGATTTTCATTTAAGTGCAGGCACCGAGACGGGAAAATCGGATTAGGTCCAACACTCCACCGTAAGAAAAGAGTAGTTCTTTACAAAGTAGCTTTTTTTCTTGTGGTTTTTCTTGCTATCACCTCTTTTAGTTATAATCGCTTCTTCTGTGCTTCTTTTAGTGGAAGTTGCTTATTAAGTGTACTTGGGTTGTGTCATGGGAGTGTGTTAACAGTGATTCGCCGTCATACTTCAATAACACTGTAAACCTAAATGGCAACCCAAGGAATAACAGCGGAGAAATGAAGAGCATAAAACAAAAGACGATCGGGAACTGTGGATCCACGGTCATCATATAACCCTCCAACCCCAGTACAGGAAAAAAAGCTAAACACATTAAATGAGATGAAATGGCGCTTTTCAAAACGAACCCTTACGCAACATCAGACAATTCACATTCATAATCCTCTTTAGGATTTCTTGCCATGAAAAATGCGAACGCTAAAACAATTTGAAAAGGTGCAATTGTTTAGAGTAATTTGCCTCCATAAAATCATCATTTCAGCTAAGTTGACAGCGTGTCAAATAAGTCCTATCTATTAACCGATGCACTCCAACATTAGACTACTGATGACAGGGGGTGGCTTAGACAATATTGGCAAGATAGAAAAAACCTACCTTTTTAAGTCTGAGAGTGAATTGGTAAATACCACCTGGAGAGGGGAGATAAATATAGGAATAGAAGGAAATAGAAAAAGGGGAACAGCAGAGAAGAAACCAGATCCTCAAATTAAGAAGTAACAATTAATCGGAGACGAGAAGGAAGCCCAAGAAAACTACTATGATTGACTCCTTAAACTTCCTAAGGTAGCATCCAAGGAACCCATTTTAATGCGTTCTGCTCAACAATGACGATGGATATTTTCTTTTCCCAAGTATACGCGTATACGCAAAGTACATGTTTGGCCGGATGTGGTTGCGGAGAGAGAGAGAGAGAGAGAGAGAGAGAGAGAGAGAGATTAATGTCACAAATTAAAAAAAAATTTCCGGTACTACCATATAAAGATTCACTATAAGTGGTACCTTACGTTTGGGAATTTCATATATATGTGTATATATATATATATATATATATATATGTATAATGTATTTACAGTATTTGATAAGTGTAAATTTTAATTTTAATTTTATATTTTAATAGGTATGTATCTATAAATAAATATTGTTTTTGTATGTACTATTATTATTTTTATTATTACTTGCTAAGGTACAACCGTAATTGGAAAAGCAGGATGCTATAAGCGCAGGGGCTCCAACAGGGAAAATAGCCCAGTGAGGAAAGGAAACACGGAAAAGTAAAATTTAAGAAGAGTAACAACATTGAAATAAATATTTCCTATATAAACTATAAAAACTTTAACAGAACAAGAGGAAGAGAAATAAGATAGAATAGTGTGCCCAAGGGTACCCTCAATCAAGAGAACTCTACCCCAAGACAGTGGGAGACCATGATACAGAGGCTATGGCAGTACCCAAAACTAGAGAACAATGGTTTGATTTTGGAGTGTCCTTCTGGAAGAGCTGCTTACCATAGCTAATGAGTCTCTTCTACCCTTACCAAGAAGAAAGTAGCCACTGAACAATTACAGTGCAGTTGTTAACCCCTTGAATGAAGAAGATTTGTTTGGTAATCTCAGTGTTGTCAAGTGTATGACGACAGAGGAGAATCTGGAAAGAATAGGCCAGAGTATTCGGTGTGTGTGTGTAGGCGAAGGGTAAATGAACCGTAACCAGAGAGAAGGATCCAATGATGTACTGTCTGGCCAGTCAAAAGGCCCCATAACTCTCTAACGGTAGTATTTAGACGGGTGGCTGGTGTCCTGGCCAACTCACTACCTACTATTACTATTAATGATAATAATAATAATAATAATAGCTCATGTGTTTTGCATTTTAGAGATAGTGTACCAGAGTGGCATAATAAAGTGAAATACGTACACTTCGTTTTATATATACCTGATATATTTTTACGTTGTTACTGAGCATAAAATATCATATATTTTTTATTCATTCCTCGTATAGTATATGGTGTATATACTATTAAAAGATTAATGTCATTTATCATTATTGTGATAGGAGATATTTTAGTGATGTCTCGAAATACAGAAAGTGGAATGTAGAGTCCGATACAATTCAAATATTTTTTTCTATTTTTTCTTCCAATTTACTTCATATATACAGTAAGTCATAGAGCACAATGTAATGGTGGAAGTTAAGCTGATACTAAAATCAGCAAGGGAAATTAATTGAGAGAGAGAGAGAGAGAGAGAGAGAGAGAGAGAGAGAGAGAGAGAGATTCATAATTCTCTTTCCTCATCTGACCCCTTTCCCTGTTGGAGGCCTGCTTTTTCTAACCTAGGTTTCAGCTTGGATAATAATAATGATAATAATAATAATATAATAATAATAATAATTTGAAGAAATGAGACAATCCTAATTCAGGTTCTCTAGTTAATCTTTCTAAAATTCACCCACAAGAGACTTGCTTGTCTCTTAGGGTGTGTAGACGTAGTATCTTTAATCTTATTTTTTAGCAGAGATTCTTGATGTTACAATTTACTTGGTAGAACTATTAGGAAGTTTTTTTTTTTTCTAAATATATTTGATAATAATTTTCTTACCAGAACCGGCAAATTTTTAACTTTTGCTAATAAAAGTTGTAAATCTTAATTTTTTTTACTATTGAATTTCAATGGCTCATTATTTGTCATGTGGACAAAGCATGGTTATAGTTTTTCCTTAGAAATGCATCGAGCTTCTTGTAAAATTTCTCTTGATTGTGGTCTTCGTTATAACGCTCCAATTATCTTAATATCTCACGACGTTACTTTTATGTAAAGATTATGATTTTATTTATTTCTTATTTCCAGCAAAAAGTGTCAGAACATCCTTTCACTTGTAACGTAAAACTTTATTTGGTAAAATTTATGACGAATCTCTTATTTCATTCAGGCTAGAATCCCCTCGTCTCTTCATCATGAGTTTCAAGTTGTAATATATCCATCTCCTTCCAGTCTTACTATTCACCCCATTCAATGGACTGGAATGATGGAAGTGGAAGAAGGTTTGGGAAACATCTGGACGTCTGGGTATCTCTATTGAAACATCTTGTTGGAGCGCATTCCATCCAGTAGCTAAGGCCTAACCCCCCCCCCAACCCCCTCCTTACTTTTTTTCTTTCCTGCTCTCACTTCATGACGTTGCTTTCATTATCAACCTTTTTCTCCTCCTAATCTTGTTCAGGTGAATTTTTCACTTGGTTTGTGTTGTCCGTAGTCATGGGAGGTGGGCGATTGGTGACCTCAAAAATGTCTTATATCGTGAGGGGGAAAATACACTTAGATTGGGATGAGGAAAAATGTCGTTAAAAGTCTTTGTATGTAGTTATTTTATGATGAAAGGTGAATAACTACCAAAACGTATGTTTCTTTAACTTTGTATGACTAAAATTTTAAGTGTGATTCTCGACAGCAAATATGCTTTTGAGAAACGCATTAGGTTTGTGCCTTCTTCAATTGCACAAAAAAAATTGGCTTATTGAGAGTCTCTCAAGATTTTTGGTGATCAATCATTTCTAAAGAAGTGTTTTAATTCTTTCATTTTACCTTGTTTCGAGTATTGTTCTCCTGTCTGGCGTTCAGCTGCTGATTCTCTTCCTAATGTGCTGGACAGAAACTTACGGTCTATTAAATTTCTCATTCCTGATCTAGATATTAATCTCTGGCACCGTCGTTCAATTAGTTCATTATGCATGTTGCATAAGATTTTTTATAATTCTGACCATCCTTTACATTCAGATCTTCCTGGACAGTTCCATCCTGTTTGTAATACTAGGTATGCAATTAATTCTAATAGACTGGCCTTCTCCATCATGAGGCTCAATACTACACAGTACTCTAAATGATCTTCCTAATCGGGTAGTTGAATCAGTGGAACTTCATAAGTTCAAACTCGCAGCAAATGTTTTTTTATGTTGAACAGGCTTACATAAGTCCTTTTATAGTTTGTAAATCAAATATCTGTTTTAATGTTGTAAATGTTTTTAAAATATTCTATTTTAATTCTAATTACTTCTTATATCGTTTATTTATTTTCTTATTTCCTTTTCTCACTGGGCTATTTTTCCCTGTTGGAGCCCTTGGGCTTATAGCATCTTGCTTTTACAACTAGGGTTGTAGCTTTGCTAGTAGTAATAATAATAATAATATCGTGTATGTCCTTTCTGTTGTGGAAGAAATGCAGAATGAAGCTGTTTACACCCAAAGAGTCATACTGCCACGGACTTTATTCTCCTTAATATTCTCTGCAAGAAGACATCTTGTTTTAACCCTCATTCTTATTCTGAGCATTATTTGGTGAGACCTGGATGGAAGTTTTGACGGCAGACGGTCCACTGTGTATAAAAAAGACCACATGACTAACAGTATTTCTTATACAGTCCTACCAGAAAAGGAAGTTGACCTCAACGAAAGCAGTTGACATTTCTTGCTTCTTGTTAGCGTAGTCAGAGGAATTAGAAGCTCGTTAGTAGAAGGAAAGAGAGTCGGTGAACCGTGCAATTCGAAGATGGCGGATTTCCACAAATTAGATGTGAGAAGAGGTTGGCTAGAGGTGGTGTCAGGTCACCGCTGAGGAGGAAGGAGGGACGGAATAAGGAATGACCTCACGCAACTTAAAATGCTGAAAAATCAACACTATTATTATTATTATTATTATTATTATTATTATTAGCCAAGCTACAACCCTCGTTGGAAAAGAAAGATGCTATAAGCCCAAGAGCTCCAATAGGGAAAAATAATCCGGCGAGGAAAGGAAATAAGGAAACATAGAAGTGTGTGGATGAGTGTACACTCAGGCAAGAGAACATTTTAATCTATTCTGAGAAGAAATAAGGTAAATTATATAAAAAAAGTTTTTTTATATTAAAAGTGTATAAGAATTAATCATATTCATAACATTTCATTGAAAACAATGCTCGGCCGAGATTATTAACTTCCTAAGAGCATTGCAGTAATTGGAGCATTCCTGGGGAGTGTTTCCGCCCAGAAAACATTGCATTTTAACACCATTACTTTGTTGTGAGTATTATCCCTTTAAGAGCATTGCCTTACTTGAGAAGTGTATCTCATAGAGCATTGCCACCCCAAGAGGACTTCTAGGGTTAGCTGTGGATTTTTTTTTTTTTTTTTTCTGTTTCAGCCGGATCGAACCAGAGTTCATTGTACAAGCTTCGAGTGTCAGAAATTGTGATTCCAAGCGTAGTGCGTTCAAGGAGAATGGTCGGCGACATCCCCGAACAAGATTTAACTTTTTTTTTTTTTCAGTCATTTTTCTCTAGTTAAGGCGCATTTTCCCTTTGCCTATATATACACCGAATAGTCTGGCCTATTATTTTCACATTCTCCTCTGTCCTCATACATCTGACAACGCTAAGATAACCGACAAACTCTCCTTCACTCATGGGGTTAAACACTGTACTGTAATTGTCCAGTAGTTACTCTCCTCTTGTTAGAGGTAAAAGAGACTCCTCAGCTCAGGTAAGCAGCTCTTCTAGGAGAAGACCATAGCCTCTATACCATGGTCTTCCACTGTCTTAGGGTATAGTTCTCTTGCCTGAGGGTAGACCCAGGCACACTATTCCATATGTTTCCTTATTTCCTTTCTACACTGGGCTATTTTCCCCGCTGTTCCAAATAGGGTTGTAGATTACCAATTAAATGATAATAGAACCTGGACGTTCTTAAGAATTTTAGAATTTTTTTTTTTTACTGTTAAGCCTCTGCTCTAAATGTGGTGACGTATGTCTTGAAAGTTCACAGTTCTACTTCAAAGCTTCTGTTCTGAAAGCCTTAACCCGTAGTAGATATACGTGACGACAGACAAGATCTTTTCCTGAAAACCACGACCCCTTCAGGAAATTTCGTTCTGACCTATTAATGTTATGAGATTCATGGCTGCGGATTAATGTTACGAGGTCTTAAATTATGTTACCGCTTATGAGACTTTTATTTTGTTTTTGTTTAGGTGGAATTACGTTACCAAATCATTATTGTTATTACTATTATTATTACTTACTAAGCTACAACCCTAGTAGGAAAAGCAGGATGCTATAAGCCAAAGGGCTCCAACAGGGAAAATAGCTCGGTGAGGAAAGGAAACAAAGAAAAATAAAATATTTCAAGAACAGTAACAACATTAAAATAAATATTTCCCACATAAACTACAAAAACTTACACAAAACAATAAAAAGAGAAATTAGATAGCATAGTGTGCCCGAGTGTACCCTCAAGCAAGAGAACTCGAACCCAAGACAGTGAAAGACCATGGTACAGAGGCTATGACACTACCTTAAGAATAGAGAACAATGGTTTGATTTTGGAGTGTCCTTCTCCTAGAAGAGCTGCTTACCATAGCAAAAGAGTCTCTTTTACTCGGCAAGGAGGGACCAGGCTTCGTTTCATTTATTATAGTTTGTTTAAATTGTAGTATTTAATTAATTGACAAAACTTACATAAATGTAATACCTGTAGTATTGCGTCATCAACCACAGGACGGTGAATTTGGCAATGCATCCTTAGACGCCAAGTGATAGTGTTGTAACATGGATCGCTTACATAACATCAAATATGTAGCATGCAATGTTATTTTCCTGTCGCCTTCGGCTTCCTGAAGACAGTTCCACTAATGATTCGTCTGTCAAACATTTTCAAGTGTGGGCTGTCAAGAGTGTCGATTGTTAAGGAATGAATAATTCTTTTTCATCATCGTTTCTGTTAAAGGTAGCACTTCCCAAATCTGATTCTCAATTTGATAGAGAGATTTTGATTATTATTATTATTATTATTATTATTATTATTATTATTATTATTGTTATTATTATTTGTTTATTATTATTTATTATATATTATTATTACTTATTGTTAATATTAATAATAACAACAATAATAATATTAATAATAATAATAATAATAATAATTATAATGATGATAATATTAATGATATTAATCATAATCATAATATTAATAACAATTATACTAATAATAATCATATTGATTATAATTTTATTAATAATAATATTGATAATAATAATAATGTCAATAATAATATTATTATTAATATTAATATTATTATTATTATTATTATTATTATTATTATTATTATTATTATTATTATTATTAGCTAAGCTACTACCCTAGTTGGAAAAGCAAGATGCTATAAGCCCAAGGGCTCCAACAGGGAAAAATGGCGTCGATTTTACAATTTTAAGAACAATACTAGCATATCTATTTCTCTTTCTTGAAACGATCTTAAATGGACGATTTAATTGGTAAATATAGGTTTAAACCTCTAATTTACTTATGGGGATGATTAAAGCCCAAATATGATGGATCTAAGTTGTACGTCCGTATAGTCTCTCTCTCTCTCTCTCTCTCTCTCTCTCTCTATATATATATATATATATATACACTGTATATATATATATATATATATATACGAGAGAGAGAGAGAGAGAGAGAGATAATTTTATATATATATATATATATATATGTATGTATAGATTAATAGCTAGATATAAGATAGATATAAACAATTGTAAACTTAGTAGATAATGGTTTAAAACACTCGAAGGCCCAACTACAAACTTAATAAGTATGAATTAAATAACAGATTTACCACATCCGTAACATCATATATTTTAGTTTATTCATTTATTCAATTTTTGATTTAATTTTTACTGTGTTTTAAATAGATTTGTGTCTGAAATTATTTTCTGCCAGTAAAATAGTTTATAAGAATTTACAATAAAAGTTCAAACTTGCAGCAAATTATATTATCTTCTGTCCTCATACACCTGACAGCACTGAGATTACCAAACAATTCTTCTCCCAAGGTGGTTACTGCACTGTAATTGTTCAGTGGCCACTTTCCTCTTGGAAAGGGTAGAAGAGACTCTTTAGCTATGGTAAGCGGCTACTCTAGGAGAAGGACACTCCAAAATCAAACCATTGTTCTATAGTCCTGGGTAGTGCCATAGCCTCTGTACCATGGTCTTCCATTGTCTTGGGTTAGAGTTCTCTTGCTTGGGGGTACTCTCGGGCACACTATTCTATCCTATTCCTCTTGTTTTGTTAAAGTTTTCATAGTTTATATAGGAGATATTTTTTTTTAATGTTACTGGTCTTTTAAGTATTTTATTTTTTCTTATTTCCTTTCCTTACTGGGCTATTTTCCCTGTTGGATCCCCTGGGCTTATAGCATCTTGCTTTTCCAACTAGGGTTGTAGCTTAGCAATTAATAATAATAATATCTGTTTTCATGTTGCTGATGTTTTTAAAATGTTATTTTATTGTTCATTACTTCTTATATCGTTTATTTATTTCCTTATTCCCTTTCCTCACTGGGCTGTTTTTCCATGCTGGAGCCCTCAGGCTTATAGCCTTTTCTTTTCGAACTAGGGTTGTATCTTAGCTACTACTAATAATAATGATAATAATAATAATAAAAATAATAAAAATAATAATAATAATAATAATAATAATAATAATAGTAATACTAATAATATTATTATCATTTATTTATTGTTTATTATTTACTATTTACTATTTAATATTTATTATTTATTATCATTACAAAGAGCTACGGGTCTTGATTTGGTGGTGGGTTTTTTCTTGGACTTCGGTCATAGACAAGTCCTAACGGGTTCGGGCCATAATAGAATTGTCAGTTTGAAGTGATCATATTTACAATACTGTGATCGAATAGAATTAGTATGTTGATCCCATCAGTTTTGCGGTAATGTTTATTTTATGGTGACTAATGCCACAAGTGATATATATATATATATATATATATATAAAACCCTTAGGACTGGGGATACCTTAAAGTGGTCAACCCTTTCTCCATGTTAAGGTATCCCCACTCCTAAGGGTTATATATATATATATGTATATATATATATATATATATATATATCACGGAAAAGGTATGGACCCATTGTTACTCCCAATCTTATTTTGCATCCAAAGTAATTTTCCAGTTTTATACAAGTCCCACGTGCGAGGTTACATTTTTTTTTATAAGTGTTGTAACAGGTGAACATAAATCACATGTTTATTCGACAGATCCTTCAGAACAAGGTTCTCTTCGAGGTTCAGGTTTCACATACTCGACGTCAGAACGAAACGAAACCTGTCGAATTTGATGTTTTAATCAATGAAATAAATCTCGTTTCTGGGCCATTTTTTAAATTGGTATATCATGTTATATACTTCTAACAGAGATGTTACCGCTTGCAAGTATATTTTGAGGCCTTGATGGTATCTCAGAAGTTCAAATTTTGATCGAAATATTTCATGTTGAACAGGTTGGTAAAAGTCTCTCTTCACATTTCATTTATGACAGACCAATTTTTATGTTACTATTCAAGAAATATTTTACATTAATTTTTTTTTTTTGTGGTTTGTTTATTTCAATATTTCCTTTTCTCACTGGGCTATTTTGCCCTATTGAAGCTCTCGGGCCTGTAGCATACTACTTTTACAACTAATGTAACTTAGCCAGTAATAATCTTCCCTATATAATAAAGGAAAAATGTTTGGCTGTATATATATGTATATATTTATACGCTCTCCATATATATATATATATATATATATAGTAGCCTATACTCTCTCTCTCTCTCTCTCTCTCTCTCTCTCTCTCTCTCTATATATATATATATATATATATATGGCCAAATATTTCCTCTTTATTATATAGGGAAGGTTATTACTGGCTAAGTTACAGTTGTAGTTGTAAAAGCAGTATGCCACAGGCCCGAGGTTTTCAACAGGGCAAAATAGCCCTGTGAGGAAAGGAAATGTGGAAATAAACAAACCACAAGAAAAGAAATTAACTTTTAACGCAAGATAATTAAGAACATTAACAACATTAAAAAAAATTGTCATAAATATATATATATATATATATATATATATATATAAAAGGCACGCTTAGTAATTACTGAGATGATACACACGAAGACTCAAATACACGCTTTTAGGTATTGCGTTCACACAGACAAAAACAAACACAATAATCATTCTATTATATATTACATTAGAAAAACAGACTACACACTTATATATATATTAACTCTATACGGACCTATAACTAATATCCATTATATTTGTGCCTCAGTTACATAAAGTCAATTATCACCCTGAGTAAAATGTAAATTTAAAACACGTACAAAGTAAATCATACTCTTGAGATCGTTTCGACAAAGAAAAATAGATAATAAGATAAGTAAAGTCCTCTATCAAATTAAAGGTGTGTTTGGTTTGAGAATTAGTATGTGTAAATGCCTGCAGCTCTTTGTGTTCCTGTGTCATTATCCGTGTCATTAGTGAAGTAGTTTCGAACGCCTCCAGGAATTATTCAAACTTACAAGTTAAAGGGGGAAGGAATTCTACTATGAGTTGAAGTTTCATTGTACGTGTTTAGGCATGATGTATATATTTATCTGGAATGACATGGGCGCTATGCTATGCTAGATTTGTATATTTAAGAATATGGAATAGACTTTAGGTTAAGAGTAAGGAATATGTGTAAGAATATGGAATAGACTTTAGACTAAGAATATGGAATAGACTTTAGACTAAGAATATGGAAGAGACTTTAGATTAAGAGTAAGGAATATGTGTAAGAATGTGGAATAGACTTTAGACTAAGAATATGGAATAGACTTTAGACTAAGAATATGGAATAGACTTTAGACTAAGAATATGGAATAGACTTTAGACTAAGAATATGGAATAGACTTTAGATTAAGAATATGGAATAGACTTTAGACTAGGAATATGGAATAGACTTTTGGATGAAAATATGGAATGGAATTTTGGATAAAAATATGGAATAGACTTGTGGATAACAATATGGAATAGGCCTCTGGATAAGAATATGGAACAAACTTCTGGCTAAGAATATGGAAGAGACTTATGAATAATAATATTTAATAGACTTTTTGATAAGAATATGGAATAGACTTTTGGATAATGATATGGAATAGGGTTATGGATAAAAATAGGGTATAGACCTTTAGATAACGATATTGTTCAAGGTATTGCTTCTATAAGACTGTCAATTATGATCCAATCATGTTAAAATTTTCTATCATTGTACATAAGTATGTTCGTGTTTCTCAATTATGTCTATAAAGCTTTATTTGAAGCAACATTGTTCATTGTCATAAAGGTTTGACCTAGTATTTGGCCATTGTCTAATAGTCTGTCGACTTCGGTGCGTTACTAAGTAGCCGTATCATTTAAAAACCTTCAACATTTAGAGTTATTATTGAGTCTGTAAAGAACCAAGGGATGCTTGAAATTAACCTACATCTTTAATGACTGGAAATTACGACTGTTCTTTAGCGTCCCAGAAATGTTTTCAAAATATATTCTCATTGCGTGTGGATCACATTTTACAGTTTATGTTATATAGGTTAATTTTTATTAAAGTGATTCATAGCACATTGGTATAATTTATCAAGTCAAAGTAGATTAGTTTATTGATAAAGATATACAATTTAAAACTGTGCCGTATCAGATAATAAAGAAAGTCGAGGAATAAAAAGTTAAATTGGCATAGATAGACTATTATGCGGTGGCCTTATGTGTAACGTTTCGACTGGTGATCGCCAGACGGGGGTTCGAAGCCCTCTCAAAATCGTGAGTTCCTTTGGTCACTGCAACCTCACCCTCTTTTTAAGCTAAGGAGGGGGTTTTTCGGGGAGCCTACAGGGCTATCTGCTGAGTCATCAACAGCCATTGCCTGCCCCTCCTTGGTCCTAGCTTGGGGAGGAGAGGGCTTGAACGCTGATCATAAGTATATATGGTGAGTCTCTATGGCATTGTCCTGCTTCATAGGGCAATGAAACTTTCCCTTCCCTCTGCCATTCATGGGCGGCCTTTAAATCTTGTATGATTTATCTTTGTAAATAGTGCGACAAAGATTAAAATATGTCAGATGTCAAGTTTAGATTATTATGATGCCCACTGTATAATAAAGCAAATGCCTGGATATATATATATATATATATATATATATATATATATATATATATATATATATAAATGTATATATATATATATGTATATATATTTATTTATTCGTTTATGTCCATCTAATATAGATGAACATTAAGGATAACAGAATGGGTCCCAGAGATTACAAATAAAGCTAAGGAAGGAAGACGATAGATTGAGGAACTAAGAAAATTTGCGTGTGCGGACTGGCATAAAATGTCCACAAAAAGACGCAAGTGGAAGGACATGGCTGAGGCTTTTGTTCTGCAGTGGGCTAATATTGGCTGATGATTATTTAATATATATATATATATATATATATATGTATATATACATATATGTATATATATACATATACATATACTGTATATATATTTATATATATATATATATATATATTTATATATATATATATATATATATATAATGTATGTATAAATGTACAGTATATATATACATATATATATTTACAGTATATATGTATGTATATATGTATGTATATATATATATATATATATATACACACATACATATACAATTTTTTTCCTGTCAAGGTGAGTGGCATTGCCAGTCGTATGACAACTTGGTATCTCCGTGTCCCTCAGCTATATGGAGAGGGAGTAGTCATATCCTGGTGAAAGGTGGTATCCCGAGAGGTACACTCGGAAACCACAAAAATGTAGCCGTTATTTATGACGGGTCGTGTACACTAGTAGTTGTATAATGATAATGACACGACTGTAGTGGTCTGTGTTGTTCCAAGTCCGACAAACCAAATGAGAGAAACCTGCCCCTGTTTGTAGATTGTAATCGGAATTTGTCATATCAAACAAATTAGACTTTTATGCTCATTATTTAGAGATTAGTATCCCCGAACAGTCATAAAACTTCGAAATGATTACATAGATATATTTACGCACACGCAGACATTCAGCCATCACCACTTCCTCCCCCTTTCCTAAGTACAACTCACTGGTTCGGTAACTTGTTTGAGATTGTGTTTTCCGAGTGTACCTCTCTGGGTACGCCCTCTCCCCAGAGTATGAATACTCCTCTCTCCCTGCCCTTGACAGGAATGAAATTATATATATATTATATATATATATATATAGATATATATATATTTATGTATATATATATATATATATATATATATCACAAGCACACGTGATTTCAATCAATGTAAATATCACCCACAGGTGCGGGTTCGAATCTCCACCCGGCCAGAAGCTGTTACCATAAAATGAATTCCAAGTGGATATATATTCCCAAGATAGAATTCGGTATTAAATGCCTTTCGTGGGTGATGTTTACATATATATATATATATATATATATATATGTATATATATATATATATATATATATATTTATATGTATATATAATCAGACACTTGTTCTTTATTACATCGGGGAGATTAATGCATCTTCGATGCACTGCTTAGTCTTGTTATGGCAACCGAGACGGGCAAGTCTGTATAAAACTAACCAATACTCTAAGATGATATTTATAGGTTTCAGCCTCGAAGGGTAAAAAATCCTACCCCTGTAAAACGAAAAGATTGAACGAATCTGGAAATACCGAAGAAGAAGAGAATTCCAGAATCTGGATTTGATCTAAGGAAGGATCACACAGGTTGATTATTTTTGTGATCGAAATTAGTCGAAAAAAATAAAAAGCTGTTATTCGGTTTCATTGTTGTTGCTTATCCTATTTTGAAAGGAATAAAGCTAGACAAGAAAGAGAGAGGAAATGAGAATTGTACTGTACATAAGATCTTCTTTGGTGACGATGAGAAAGGTTCTTCACGACCTTGCCATTTGTTGTGATGTTTGATTATGTGAGGCCTATTTTTATCTATATATACAAATATCTAAATATACATATAAGTATATATATATATATATATATATGTGTGTGTATATATATTATATATATATATTTATATATATTTATATATATATGTATACATCTGTATATATGTGTATATGTACATATAGGTATATTTAGATATTTGTGCATATATATATATATATATATATATATATTATTTATTTATTACGATCTAACATCTGCCAAATCGATGCCTGTGACCTGTACAATGTGACGCCAAATAAGTATAAATCATTCAGTCAGTAGTTTTCTCTTCATCTGGTTTTAATGTTCGGGGATGAGTAGGGTGGTTGTGGGCTTTGTTGCATGAGCAATGCATGTCAATGATGACGTGTCATGACTTCAGACCGGAGAGAGAGAGAGAGAGAGAGAGAGAGAGAGAGAGAGAGATATTAGTGATGCATTATGGTTGGCTGAACGCGAGCACGAGTTGATTCTCTCCTATTATTATTATTATTATTATTATTATTATTATTATAACTTCTTGGTAAGCTACAACCCTAATTTCGAAAAGCAAGAGGCTATAAGCCCTGGAGATTCAACAGGGAAAATATCCCAGTGAGGAAAGGAAACAAGGAAATAAGAGAATTAATTAAAATAAAATATTTAAAAACGGTAACAACAATTAAAATAAATATTGAATATGTAAACTATAAAATCTTCAACGAAATAAGAGGAAGAGAAATAAGATAGAATAGTGTGCGCGAGTGTACCCTCAAGCAAGAGAACTCTAACCCAAGACAGTGGAAGACCATGGTACAGAGGCTAGGGCACTACCCAAGACAAGAGGACAGTGGTTTGATTTTGGATTGTCCTTCTCCTAGAAGAGCTGCTTACCATAGCTAAAGAGTCTCTTTTACCCTTACCAAGAGGAAAGTAGCCACTGAACAATTATAGTGCAATAGTTAACCCCTTGAGAGAAGAATTGTTTGGTAATCTCAGTGTTGTCAGGTGTATGAGGATAGAGGAGAATCTGTAAAGAATAGCCCAGACTATTTGGTGTGTGTGTAGGCAAAATGAACCGTAACCAGAGAGAAGGATCCTATGTAGTAATCTTTTATTGCGTCATCGGCTCTGACTTCACTAATGCCTTCGTCCCTTGTAGGAGGGAGCAGCAAGGCTTCAATGAAGCGTCTTGACGTGTAAGTGCCCCAGTAGAAAGGACCTGAGGAATTTCGACATTAATTCCACCCTCACACCCTAAACAGGTTGTGGTATCCGTTGGATTACCTGGTCAAGGTAAATTTTTCGGGACCCCTAACCCGTCTACTCGATGGCCAATGCGGGAGCCAATGAAAACTACTCGGGTAGAAAGAAGTTCCTCCCCATTGGGCCGAACGCCAAGAGGGCGTGGTCATGTAGGAACGAGTCTCTCTCTGGGCTAACTGTTGCTCTAGATAGTTAGGGAAAGAGCGGAGGAGGAACGTTTGTGCGTCTTGGACTCGTCATTTTCACTTCTACGTTTGGAAATTATTCTTCTGATGAGTAATGAAACATCGGATTTGGTCTTTTTAGGGATATATATATATATATATATATATAATGTATATATGTGTATATGTATGTGTATATTATATATATATATATATATATATCTCTCTCTCTCTCTCTCTCTCTCTCTCTCTCTCTCTCTATATATATATATATATATATATAAAATGATAGTATTGTTAATTTTAATTATATCTCTCTTAGCATCATTATATTGTAATAGGAATTCCAAAAGAAGAAAACCAGGTTTATAGGCCCTGGTCGATGAGTCAACATAGCAGCTAGAGGGCATTAAGAGTGTATTTGTAACGTGGCCACTTTTTATATTTAGAAAATAGGGAACTTCTTTCCAGTCATTTAGATTGTAATAGAAACACCATTAACGATGGTTCGGTACGAGAAAGGATGTATCTGTATTTTGTAACTGATAAGCTGATGTTTCCTGTTTTCTTAGACTTGGGAAAATGGAAGGAAAAGACCACGCAGTTTGTGTAGGGAGTTTTGACTTTCTGCTTATATGCTAATGTTTGGGAAGTTTTCAGCTTGGGATGCTCATCCATGATCTAGCAAGCGATTTAGGAATTTGGCAGTTGTCTTGTTTTTTTTATCACCAGCTTTCTCCTCCCCCCCCCTCTGCTTTTGTTAGGTGTCTATATTAACTCCTTCCTTTTATCATTTTATTATATATCTATCTATCTATCTATCTATCAGTGTCTGTATATATATATATATATATATATGTATGTATATATATGTATATATATATATATATATATATCTTCATCTTGTACGCCTATTGACGTAAAGGGCTTCGGTAAGATTTCGGCAATAGTATCTATCTTGAGCCTTTAAATCAACACTTCTCCATATATATATATATATATATATATATAGAGTTATTACATCCTTCCATAATTTCTTTCATCAAAGGTTTGCTGTTCTTTATTTTACTTCGTTGCAATATCCGCAGTAATAACTACGATGTTCCAGAGATAAGCAGTGCAATATGTGTTGAGGGGTTTACGCGCTGCTCATTAGTCTAGATTAAAGAATGTGGAGCCGATTACTGGATTTCTGTTAGTGTTTTGAAACAACATTGTAACTTCTGAAAGTTGTTTGCTAGATTAACAGTGATGTAAAAGTTGAATAATGTAATTGTTTTGTAACAAGGAAATGAAGGTAAATCAGTGAAATTTTATTGATTAAAAAGTAAAAAAAATTAGATTTCGAGTTACATACGAAAGTAATATTTATAATGTTCAATTGTAGAGGGATTTTATCAATAGTATCTTGATCAGTAAGATATCTTACTGAGAGAGAGAGAGAGAGAGAGAGAGAGAGAGAGAGAGAGAGAGGTCATCTTGGGGGTATTTGTGATTACAGACCTCTCTAGGATGTTGCAAAGGATTTTAAACCGGGCGTGTAATTTTGAGATGTATTATTACCGTATAATTTTGTCATTTGTTACCTAATGAGAACACGATCTCACTGACAACGTATTATTTTGACGAAATGAATATTAATTGATCAGTTTTTCCTTTGAGCAGGGTCATTGTTGTCGTTGAAAAACCAACTCATAATTGCCACTGTTTGGCGGATGGAAACTCTTGAAATTGATATCTTAATGTGCTAAATACTATGTCCGTGACGCACGGACACATGTCCATTTCCGTCGTGTTGGCACTTCTCTTTGCCCGTTATTCAAGAACATTTAATGTCACATGGATTATTATCACATGAATTATTTTCTATGTAATTTTAAGAGGATTGTCTTAATGGGACTCCCTCCTCCTCCTCCTCCTCCTCCTCCTCCTCCTCCTCCTCCTCCTCCTCCTCCTCCTCCTTTCCAAGTGGGTTAAAAAAGCAAAAATGTCTGTATAGATTCTACAGTATAACGCAGCAGTATATCCTGTTTCATGTTCTAGCTTTTATTTATTTGTATGTTTTTTTATGTTAGGTACCACAGCTGAACATAGGTTATTGTGAGCTTGGCCACGTCCATTTTCCTGTATTCATGCTTCTCTGTGTACAAAATACTTAACAGAGTTATCTGGTTTTCCAAGGAAAAGCTCCTTAAGATTTTGCTTGGTTTTGGGGGGCATATAAGTGTCTGGTGGAATTAAACCATCTTGAGGGACTTCCTGGTAATTATGATTATGAGACTCGTGGTTCAATCGAAGCAATATTTATGTGGTGTGACGTTTCCATAGTAAAACTGTATTATTTTCTTTAGCACCTCGGACATATAAGCCCTACAATTTCTTCAACGTCATCATCATCATTATTATCCTCATCATTTTCTTCTTGTTCTTGCTTTTGTTCCTGTTCTTGTACTTCTTCTTAACTTGGAGAAATTTCACGAGATCACGAAGGTCATTCTGGGAGTTATTTGGGGACCATTTTTTTTCATATGAAAACATGAGCTTAGTCTCTGCTATTAACAGCCATTTAAAGGATATTTTCTCTTTAAATAAAGGAGTAAAGTATCAGCAGTGCAGATGACCTTGCTAGTTTTGTCGTCTGTTCGTACTTTCTTTTGTGACGTTTCCTTAACGCGGTTTAGGTCTGTTGTCTCACGTGCCACTAATATACCTGGAGAGAGAGAGAGAGAGAGAGAGAGAGAGAGAGAGAGAGAGAGAGATAATTTATTTTGTCATTATTTTGGTCATTGTTGATGTTATTATTATGGTCATTGTTGATGTTCTTATTAAGAGCATTTCAATTCAGAGATGAAAATTACAAGTCAGGAAAAGACTGATAATTCGACCCTTCCAAATGAGGTGAGTCATCATGTTTGTTTGAAGAATTTCACGCTTGGTTTAACAAAAGAAAATGAGTCTGTATGAAAGCGATTTTTTTTTATCAATTCGAGTGAAGAAATGAGAACTTACATTATGTTTTTTCTTGATAATGTATTATGCTTAGGGCATCCTTATTAAGTTATTTTTTTTAGTTTTTGATGCCTTTATCTTTTGGAACTGTTTAGTTTAGAATAATGAAATGTATTCCAGGCCCAATGGCCCTATTTGGTTTGACGTCAGCGTACAATCGTTGAAAACGTTCATTTAACCTTAATTCCATTCTTGTCTCTCTGAAAATACAGTTTCATTACGACCGTCGGAAGATGATATAAACATGATCGATTTGTCAACCAACCTTGTTTACCATAGAAACAATTTATGGTACGAACTATCTTGTTGGG
>NC_090751.1:90230545-90243045 GCF_036898095.1 Palaemon carinicauda | reverse complement strand
ATCATGATAATAATAATAATCAACCAATCAATCAATCAACCAGTTGGGAACTTGCAAGTGCTGGAAATCTTAAAGCTTACTACCTCAAGTATATTACGGAAAGGTCTATCAATAGTTTTTCATAATAATTTCTGTACCTCCTCATCGAGACTTTGTACATCAGTAGGTAGTACTTCCTGTGAAGGTACTATGCCTGTTCTCATTACTTCACTTTTCATGGAATTAACAGCATTTTGGTGCTTTAACGCATATATATGAAAGATTTATTTTATATATTGTCAATGTTCTTAGAAAATATTATTTTAATTGTGCTTTGCTTCTCTTTTGTTTTTCTATTTCTTTGTTTCCTTTCCCCACTGGGCTATTTTTCCTTGTTGGAGCCCTTGGGCTTACAGCATCCCGCTTTTTCAACTAGGGTTGTAGCTTAGCTAGTATTGATAATAATAATAATAATAATAATAGTAATAATAATAATAATAATAATAATAATAATAATGATAATAATAATGAGGAAAATAATAATAATAATAATAATAATAATAATAATAATAATAATAATGATGATGATACTAATGATAAGGAAAATAATAATGATAATAATGATAATAATAATGATGATGATGATGAGGAAAATTATAATAATAATAATAATAAAATTGTCTTTGCATGTTCTAATTCTTGAAATGTGTGTACGTCCTTACAATTTACTGAAAGTCACCATCCATTGAGTATGAAGGCGTGAAAGATAATGGACAATAGGCCAAGGTCGTCTGAACGGATGGCTGCCTTTGGTTGTGACGATGCGCTAGAGGTTTCTCAGTTTGAAATGGCATTGTGTTTTAATATTGCGTATTTACAATAGGAAATGATTGTGCATGATTTGCACATTTGTTGGTTTAAAGGCTTAAAGCTTTAGAGGCCGCTCATGAATGGCAGAGGCAGGGGACAGTGACATTGCCCTATCGAGCAAGACAATGCCCTAGAGACTGAATATATACATATGATCAAAGCCCAAGTCCACTCTCCACCCAAACTAGTCCCAAAGAGGGACAGGCAGTGATTGCTGATGATTCAGCACATAGAACTATAGGATACCTTAAACCCCCCTCCCTATCTCACAAGGATGGTGAGGTTGCAGTTTCCAAAGGAACTGACGAGTTTGAGTGGGACTCGAACCCTAGTCTGGGAATCACCAGGCAAGGACGCTACCACCAAGCCACCACCACATCATCATCATCATCATTTCCTCCCTCGCATAATGATGCAAAGGGCCTCGGTTAGATTGCGCCAGTCGTCTCTATCTTGAGCTTTTAATCTCCTACTCCATTCATCATCTCCTGCTTCGTGCTTCATAGACCTCAGCCATGTAGGCCTGGGCCTTCCAACTCTCGTAGTGCCTTGTGGAGCCCATGTGAACGTTTGGGGGAACTAATCTCTCTTGGGGAGTGCGAAGAGTATGCCCAAACCATCTCCATCTACCCCTCATAATGATCTCGTCCACATATGGCACTCGAGTAATCTCTCTTATAGTTTCATTTCTATTCTTGTCATGCCATTCAACTCCCAATATCCTTCTGAGGGCTTTGTTCTCAAATTTACTAAATCTTTTGGAGATAGTTTCATTGTTATACACGAATGGTGCCCATACAGTAACACCAATCTCACTAAACTGATACATAGCCTAATTTTTAAATGTTATTTCAGGCGATTTGATTTCCAAATTTTACTCAACCTAGCCATTGTCTGATTTTCATTTTTTCAATCTTTAACTAAACTCTAATTCTAACAAACCACTATTGGAGATCATAGTTCCTAAATACTTAAATGATTCTATCTCATTAATCCTTCCTCCTTCCAAAGATATTTCATCTTCCATTGCATACTCATTTCTCGTCATCTCTGTCTTTCTTCTATTTATTTTCAGCCCACCTTCGTGTGATGTTTCATGCTTTCTGGTAAGCAAGCGTTACATATTCTGTGGTGTTCTGCTAACAAGGACAGCATCATCAGCATACTCTAGGTCTGCTAAATTTCTATCACCTATCCAGTCCAATCCTTCTCTACCCTCTCCGACTGTTCAATGCATTACAAAATCCATGAGGAGGATAAACAACATAGGTGACAACACGTTCCCTTGGAGTACTCCACTGTTCACTGGAAATTCATTTGATAAGACCCCACTAACATTAACTTTGCACTTTCTTAATCAAATTCCCATATTTTAGAGGAATTTCATAATAACGCAAGACTCACCGCAAAATTGGCCGGTGCACACTGTCAAAGGCTTTTTCATAGTCCACAAATGTCATCAAAAGGGGATTTCTATATTTTACGCATTGCTGTACGACATGTCTCAAAATGAAAATTTGGTCAGTGCAACTTCTACCTTTACTAAATCCTGCTTGTTCATCTCTCAGTTTTTCTTCAATCTTTCCCTCCAGTCATTTTAAAATAAGCATAATATATATTTTCATAACAACAGACGTAGTTGTTATGCGTCTGTAATTATTATTATTATTATTTTTTTTTTTTTGCCATTTTCACCAACACTCCTATCTCCTATCATAAATATGCACAAGGCTAACATTCCGAAAGCAAATATAGCGTGACAATTAAACTCACAAAACAACAGTATATCAATGGATGAATAGGGAATCTGAATTGGGAACTGTGAACCACATGCAAAGACAAGGAAGACCGAACCTCACTACCCAGAGAGAAGACGAATTGATCGTCGATTTTGCTCGTCGTCATTCATTAACTAACACAACCGTTATTAAAAAGGTACTAGATCTTCATGTTTCGACAGATACTAGCCGAAGATTATATATCGTCGCCATTCACCCCTTAACACCAGAAAGGAAACCATTTGATAGATAAGACACCAAAAAGGCTCTCTTTTGCCTTATAATACTACCCCAAGGTCGATGAATTTTGGATAGAAGTGATCTGTGACCAAAAAAAAAAAAAAGTTCCTCGGATTACAATTGTCAGTTTTTTCAGCCAATTATACGAAAAATATTTTGGGTAAACCACCTATAAAATAAAAAGCAAGTGTCTTGATATATATATATATATTATATATATATATGTATATATATGTATGTATATATATACATATATATATACATATATATGTATATATACATATATATATATATATATATATATACACACATATAAGTATACATATGTATACATTATATATATATTTACATATATATGAATATATATGAATATAAATATACATATATATGTAAATATATATAAATATATATATATTATCTATATATATGTATATATATTTATATTTATATATATGTATATATACACACACACACACACACATATATATATATATATATATAATATATATATATATATATATATATATAATCACGCGGAGTGGCATCAACAGTGTGTTAAATACTCGGTCTCTCCCCGTCCTTCGGGTAGAAGGGAAAGTAGTCATACCCTGGTGAGATGGAGCACCCACGCTTAGTTAAAAAAAAAAGGGGGCTGTTGGAAGGGTTGTATTTATGTGTGTATATGCATATTTATCTAAATATTTAGCTAGAATTTTTGACGGATTGCGTACACTAATAATAATAGTAATAATCCTAATACTATTATTTAAAAAAATTATATTTGATATAGTGCAATATTCATTGAAGTGCAGGCAAGCATGAAATAAGAAACATTCCATCACACATTAACGAGTAAAAAAGTAACCATTCAAGAAAAGTGAGCGAAAGCCATTGAAAATCAGAATGAGTCGCGAAATAAATTTGCAAGTTGGTGTGAGTGTTTCATTTGCAAAGGAAGAAGCTCGGATGGGATGAGTCAGCAAACACGCACAAGTATGGTGTGGTCTTTGCGAATAAATCTTGCAAGAGGAAAAGGTTGTAGGTTATTAGTTATTTATTACCTTAGGTAGAGTTTGGGTTTTGGGCGAGGAGCAATATTTTTCCGATGTTGTATTTATTATTGTATTTACTTTGACGCCTTTTTCAATTGTGTATTTTCTCCGTCGTTTCATATTATTATTATTATTATTATTATTATTATTATTATTATTATTATTAACCAAGTTATAACCCTGGTTGGAAAAGCCCAGTGCTACAAGCCCACGAGCTTCAACAGGGAAAATAGCCCGGTGAGGAAAAGAAATGAAGAAATATATAAAATATATATGAGGAGTAATGAATTGTAAAGAAAAAAATATTTTAAGATCAGTAACAATTTTAACATAGAACAATTACATATAACTTATAATATGAAACTTATAATGATCTGTTCAACAGAAAAGAAATTACTAAAAGTTTGAACTTCTAAATTTCTTTATTAAAAGTACAATGTTAAAACTCCATTTGTTCTGGTATTCTATATCTTATTGAATTCTATTTGCGTCCTGCTAATTAATTTAATTTTTCTGTATCATCTTGCGTATTTTCTTATGGCAAACCCATAATTGTAAAAAGATGTCTCATAATTAATACATACTCTTATAGTTTATCGTTGAAGGTGATCTGTATATGTTTTATGTATGTAAGTATATATGTATGTATGTACACACACACACATATATATATATATGGGTGTATGTTTGTTTGTTTGTATATATATCTATATATTCAATATATAAATTTATATATATATAATTATATATAATATATGTTATATATATATATATATATATATATATTATGTATGTATGTATGTATGCATGTATGTATGTATGCATGAGATACAGTATCTACATGGCTGAGAACTATGAAGTATGAAGTGGTTGATGATGATAGGAGATGTATTGAATTTTTTAAAAGCTCCAGATAAAGACGACTGGCGAAATCTAACGGAGGCCCTTTGCGTCAGTAGGCGTAGGTGGAGATGATGGTTTTATATATATATATATATATATATATATATATATTATGCATATATATATATATTATGCATATATATCTATAATATAAATTTTAAGGTATGGTATTTTAATGTCAAACGAAATAACACATCACTCGTTCATTTTATGTATTTCATTGAACTGATTTCTATGCATTCTCTTTACATATCATTCCCTCATATCAATTTTCCTATTCCCTTACAAAAAAGGCCTAATACGAAAGTGCCACTTGAGAGAACAGGGAAAGTTTCCCGTTGAGATCTCGGTCATCGAAGTAAGATTGTTTTCATGGAAATTTATATATATATATATATATATTTTCGAGAGAGATAGAAATGTGGAAAGCCATGTTTTAGGTCAGCTGAACTATATATTTCCGTGGAATAAATACGGCTTGCGTCGAAAGCTCTTGATTTCTAGTTTTGAGACAGTTTTTTGATGGACATCCTGCACCGTGACAGCTATTGCTCTTGGTGATGGCCTTCAGCTGTAGGTGACAAAGTACGAACTCGCACGCATATGCTGTGTGTCTCTCCATCTATCTATCTTTATATTTGTACGTATACTGTGTGTATATATATATATATATATATATACATATACATAATGTAGATTCGTATATATATATAAAATATATACATTAATATATATATATATATATATATGTATATATATATATGCATTCATATATATCTAGTATGCATAGATTTATGTTTATATATATGTATATATTATATATTATATATGTATATATGTTTACCTATATGTATATATATATATATATATATATGTATGTATGTATATATATGTTTATATAAGTATACATATATATATATATAATTTTATATATGTGTATATATATACATATATACTGTATGTACATACATATACATATGTAGATTCGCATATATATAGAATATATACATTCATATATATTATATATATATAATGCATTCATATACATTTAGTCTGCATAGATTTATGTTCATATATACAGTATATATATATATATATACATATATGTATATATATATTATATATATATGTATACATATATATATATATATATATATTTATATGTATGCATACATATATATATATATATATGTATGCTTACATATATATATATATATATATATGTATGCATACATATATATATATATATATATGTATGCATACATATATATATATATATATATATTTATATGTATGCATACATTATATATATATATATATTATATATACTGTATGTATAGATTTATATATGCATATATATGTATACGTATATATACTGTATATAATGTAATATATGTACATACATATACACACATATACATTTATACATTATGAATTTATATATGTATACGTATATATATACATATATACAGTATGTATACATTATATATATATATATATATATATATGTATATATATATGTATGTATATATATATATGTATATATATATATATAGAGAGAGAGAGAGAGAGAGAGAGAGAGAGAGAGAGAGAGAGAGTATGTATGTGCTTGTATAATATATTAATATACAAACACAAACGACTTTTTATGAAATGCCATATATAAAAAGTTTAAGAAATCAACCCAAATAGACATTTCTTGCCATTGCTAAAAATATTCGGCTAAGTGAACTTTTCAAAGTCATCGTGCAATGAATTGACGGTCAACTCCTATGCAGGAAAACACGAATGCAAAGATAAGCATCATTATTATGCAAATCCCTGTGTCTTCAATCATTGGAAAAAAATGTCTTAAACGCAAGAAGAAGAAAGTCGAAAGGCGAAAATGACACGGTTTCGACATTGCGAAATCTAGACGTCAAGTACTTAGGATTTCTACCGTCGAATATGTTGTCGGGTAATTATTATTATTATTATTATTAATATTATTATTATTATTATTACTTGCTAAGCTACAACCCTAATTGGAAAAGCAGGATGCTATAAGCCCCGCGGCCCCAACAGGGAAAATAGCCTAGTGAGGAAAGGGAACAAGCAAAAATAAAATATTTCAAGAACAGTGACATTAAGATAACTATTTCCTATATAATCTATAAAAACTTAACAAAATAAGAGGAAGAGACGTAAGAGAGAATAGTGTGCCTGAGTGTACCCTTAAGCAAGAGAACTTTACCCTAAGACAGTGGAAGACCATAGTACAGAGGCTATGGCACTACCCAAGACTAGAGGAAAACGGTTTAATTTTGGAGTGTCCTTCTCCTAGAAGAGCTGCTTACCATAGCTAAAAGTCTCTTCTACCCTAACCAAGAGGAAAGTAGCCACTGGCAATTACAGTGCAGTAGTTAACCCCTTGGGTGAAGAAGAATTGTTAGGTAATCTTAGTGTTGTCAGGTGTATGAGGACCGAGGAGAATCTGTAAAGAATAGGCCAGACTATTCGGTGTATGTCTAGGCAAAAGGAAAGTGAGCCGTAATCAAAGAGAAGGATCCAGTGGTTGTACTGTTTGGTCAGTCAAAGGACCTTATAATGCTGGAATCACACTAGTCATTTTTTGCTCTAGGTTTTCGCCAACCTCCAGCCGATTTGTGAACATCATCATGGCGCCCAAAAATGTTCTCTGTTACAGTAATTTGTATTCTCGGAATATCTCGTGAATTGAAGAATACTACAACTATTACAGGATAAACCAAGTAGATATTCTATTATCTCTTAAGGCTTGTTGGACCCAAGATTGCCAAGTAAGAGCACCTATTTGCAGCAGCCATCTTGTTTGTTTAGGCCCACATACGAAGTGATGCTCGTGTTTTGAGCCCGCTGCTTCCCATCCAGTCGGAAAGCCAGTATTTCGAGTAAAAAGTTCTCGGCTTCACATTTTCGGCAGCAAGGACTTGCTACTCACGGAAAAAAGGTCTAGTGTGAATGTAAGTCCTGGTGTTCGGCCGGAAGTAAGTTGTTTCGTTGGGCGAGTCCTATTTTGTTACTTAGAAGACGCTGAAACTCTATTTTTCTTTTGGGAAAAACTGGTAAGATTTTGGAAAGCTTTTAAAATCGCGTTACCTCTGATTCCTCCCGAAATCCAATAAAGTTTCATCACTCAATATCCAGTGAAATTGGATCCCTTTCAAAATTTAGTAAACGATTCCTATTTTAAATCTCTTCAGCTTTTGCCTATCGAGATTCCCTTCATGAAATTTCAATTGGAGAGAGAGAGAGAGAGAGAGAGAGAGAGAGAGAGAGAGAGTGTGTGTGTGTGTGTAAATTTAGTTTCGATGATTCTACTGTCAATACTGACAAAGTCATCTTTTTCATGTGTGTTGAAGTTAAATCTCGTTGGACCAGATGTATTTCGCCTAAACATATTTTCGGGTAAAATAATTTTATGAATATCTGGACCAGATTGTTCAATTTTTGTCTTTGATTTCAGGGATAATGATTCAAACCTTTGACATTTCTTACCCTCTCAAATACCTGTCTTCATATTACATGCTTACATCCTTATTCCAGAATACAGTACCGAAACCCCAAAACATCGTAGGAATAGTAAATGTACCGTAATTCACGTGTACCGCCGAGACCCTTTAAGTAATACCTGGATAAACCATTTGTGAATCATCAGTGAAAAGTAGTTGGTCTTGAATGTACCCTAAAAGTTGCTTAACTGGAGAACCCCCAAATCAAGCATAGATTCAATGCAAAACCATAGAAAAGCGTAAATTGACTATAGTCTCCCCCTCTCTGTGAAGACTATATTTACCACAGAAACTGGAAAATTTTATATGATGAGAACCTCAGGGGGGTGTATTTGTACTGTGAATTAAAGCCTTCTTATTTAGTTTACTTATTTCCTTTCCGCAGTGGGCAAGTTTTCCCTGTCGGACCCTTTGGATGTATAGCATCCTGCTTTTCAAAATAGGGTTGTAGCTTGGTTAATAATAATAATAATAATAATAATAATAATAATAATAATAAATAATTAATGATTAATAATTAATAATGATTAAATGATAAATAAAAAATAATTAATGATTAATAATTATTAATTATTGATTATTGATAATAATAGATTATTAATTATTAATTATTAATTATCGATTATCGATAATAATAGATTATTAATTATTAATTATCGATTATCGATTATCAATAATCAATTATAAATTATCAATAATCAATAATCGATTATCGATTATCGTACATCTGTTCCACTAAGTCTGACCGGTGACTGGTTTCGACGTTCAATGAAAAGTTAAGTTTATAAAGAGATGAGTTCTGTCGAGGTCCAAATAATTGTAAAGGTTAAAAGGTTCTGCTTTCAGTTCCTGTTTCATCAAAAGAAATTCTCAATAGAACGTCAGCCGTGGAAGCCCAACCACCCGCTGTGGTGCCCAACCACAGCAGCGGCCTCCCCAATAAACAGCTTAAACTCACGGCCCAGGGTGGGGATCTATCTGCTGCCATACGAATGTTAGGCGAAAACCTTACCACTGTGCTAGTCAGGAGGCTAGTGCAGTGAACACCGTAGATCAACATAAAACTGCAGGAAGATTAAATGCACTGTTTATCACCCAGTAGAAGAGAAGTCTATTACCGGTAGACAGTAATTCCATAGCAAAATTCATCCTTCACACATATTACAGTATGGCAATTAGCTGGTACTCTCGGGCACGCTATTCTATTTGTTTCTTTTCATTCATTTCCGCACTGGGCTACTTTCCTTGTTGGACGCTTAAGGCCGGGAGCACACTAGCGACTCTGTGGCGCCACAAAGCCACAGCATCGTGTGGCAGGGATGTGGTCTCCCATAGGTTTCCATTGTTTTCAAGTTTAGCCGCGCAAAGTAGCGACTGTGGCAAGCTACTGTGGCTCTCTGTCTCTCATTCCCGCCACAGGCGTGGCGTGGCTTTGTGGCGCCACAGAGTCGCTAGTGTGCTCCCAGCCTTAAGCGTATATTACCCTGCTTTTTTCAACTAGTGTTGTATCCTAGCTGCTGCTACTACTACTACTACTACTACTACTACTACTAATAATAATAATAATAATAATAATAATGATAATGATAATAAAAGTGCTGAAGATGCTGCCATTCGCGTTTTCTCAATGAAAGACTAGCTACATTTTGATTGCCTGGCAAATGCAGATTTGATTTCCACATACTCTGCAAGGTCGCCGAAATTCTATACATGTAAACCTGTATTTCATGTGAGATGAAATCGAGATATAAACAACTCATCACCTATGAGAGTAATCCAAAAGGAATGAACTGAATGCTGTTAGCGAATGCATTCTGGCTCGAAGTCGAGAGCGAGAATCTTCTCTGAAACTCTTCATGAATGTTTACGTCATTTCAGAGGTCTGGTTTGTGATCACAGCAATAGATGATCGAGTTGTTAATTTGGAGTCGTGGCTTAAGATTTTATGATTTTAATAAATATGGGAAATAAAAAGCAACAGGCGAGATTGTTTTCTATTGGTAAAACAATTTCCTGGTTCGAGATGGCTAAGTCAGTGGAACCTCAGTTTCTTGGGCCCGGGTTCGATTCCTTTGCCAACCCGAAGATATCATTAAGTTGATTCCCCTTTGGCTTATATATATATACATACATATATATATAAATATATATATATACTGTATATACACAAATATATAATATATATATATAAATATATATATATACACACACACACACATATATATATATATATATATATAGATATATGTATATATATATTTATATATATATATATATATATATGTTTTGTTTATATATTTATGTATATTTATATATATTGTATGTATATATATATATATTGTATATATATATATACATATATATATATATATATATCTATATCTATCTATATATATATATATGTATATCTATATATATATTATATATATATCTATCTATCTATCTATCATTCTATCTATCTATATATATATATATATATATATATAATCACCTGCAAGAAGAAACATCCATCGATCGATCGCGTGAGAGAGAGAGAGAGAGAGAGAGAGAGAGCGTCTATGTAGTGTAGTTTTCCTTTTGTGTTATGATGTTCCTCCCCTATTCTATTTGAATGTCCATTTAGGTCAGACTCGCTTTTTAGACTATAGAGGAAGAAACCGGTTAAGTAGAGGAGATGATCTCTCTCTGATATTTGTGGCTTACTTTTTTGTACTCTCTCTCTCTCTCTCTCTCTCTCTCTCTCTCTCTCTCTCTCCTTCTATCGTAGATGTTTGCAAATATTCTATCTCTTGCTGTGGAAACCTTATCTCTCTCTCTCTCTCCTCTCTCTCTCTCTCTCTCTCCTTTTGTGGTAGATGTTTGCAAATATTTTATCTCTTGGGGAACCCCCCTCTCTCTCTCTCTCTCTCTCTCTCTCTCTCTCTTTGTGGTAGATATTTGCAAATATTCTACTTTGCTGTGGAAATTTTCTCTCTCTCTCTCTCTCTCTCTCTCTCTCTCTTTGTGGTAGGTATTTGCAAATATTATCTCTTGCTGTGGAAATTCTCTCTCTCTCTCTCTCTCTCTCTCTCTCTCTCTCTCGCCAACTAGTACAATTTTGAGGGAGAAATTTGCCAGTAATAACGGGACACGCCCGTCCCTGGGGCTCGAACTAAAATTCGGCCTTTATTAGGATAAATTACCGGAGTTTATTTGTTAATGGCAATGAATGCTTGAGAATGGATATCTAAAAAATGAGCTGTATTGTACTTAGCTTTGTAGGTTAATAAACTTTGATGTATGTTTGTCTTGTATTCAGCAAAGAATGTTTTTTGTTGGAGGGCAACAACTTTGATATATATGTATATACATATATGTATATATATATTTATATATATATATATATATATATATGTATATATATATGTATGTATGCATATGTATATATGATATATATAAATATATGTATATATATATGTATATGTATATGCATATATAATATATATATATGTACATGTATATATAATATATATATGTATATGTATATGTATATATTAAATATATGTATATATAATATGTATATGTATATGTTGTATATAATATATATATATATATATATATTGTATATATAATATATAAATACATTATAATATATATATATGTATATATATGTGTGTATATATATGTATATGTATATATAATATATATATATATATATATAATATATATATGTATATATATATATATAAAATCTATATATATATATATAATTTATATATGATATATATATATAATATATCTATGTATATACAATATATACACACACATATATATATATATATATATTGTTGCCACAAGGAATATATATATATATATATATATGGCAGTGCTAGTTAGCTGATTAGGTATTTCTATCATTTTTCTATTGTTCAAATTTTTTTTGGTTTTTATCCTATTTCACTTATTGACGTTCTTTAACTATGTCTCACTTTTTATTGTACCCTGAAGAAGTGTATTAGAAATGCACGAAAGCGCTCTGTACTAAAGCTTTTTAATATTTCCTACTGGCTTTTGCATATATATACTTTATGTATATATATATATATATTTATATATATATATATATATATATATATATTGAAATTAGTTAATTAAAAAGTAGATTTAAT
>NC_090751.1:90217742-90222742 GCF_036898095.1 Palaemon carinicauda | reverse complement strand
CACTGCTGGATGTAGTTTTACTGGTGCATTATCTCTAGCTGACCCCTTCAGCCGAAGATGTCATCCATACTACAACCTTCACTGCTGGATGTAATTTTACTGGTGCATTATCTGTAGTTGACTCCTTCAGCCGAAGATGTCATCGATACTACAACCTTCACTGCTGAATGTAATTTTACTGGTGCATTATCTGTATTTGATGCCTACAGCCGAAGATGTCATGGATACTACAACCTTCACTGCTGAATGTAATTTTACTGGTGCATTATCTGTAGTTGACTTCTTTAGCCGAAGATGTCATCGATATTACAACCATCATTGCAGAATGTAATTTTACTGGTGCATTATCTGTAGCTGACCCCTTCAGTAGAAGATGTCATCGATATTACAACCTTTACTGCTGAATGTAATTTTACTGGTGCATTATCTCTAGCTGACCCCTTCAGTCGAAGATGTCATCCATACTACAACCTTCAGTGCTGAATATAATTTTACTGGTGCATTATCTGTAGTTGACTCCTTCAGCCGAAGATGTCATCGATATTACAACCTTCATTGCAGAATGTAATTTTACTGGTGCATTATCTGTAGTTGACCCCTTCAGTCGAAGATGTCATCGATACTACAACCTTCATTGCAGAATGTAATTTTACTGGTGCATTATCTGTAGTTGACTCCTTCAGCCGAAGATGTCTTCGATATTACAACCTTCATTGCAGAATGTAATTTTACTGGTGCATTATCTGTAGCTGACCCCTTCAGTCGAAGATGTCATCGATATTACAACCTTTACTGCTGAATGTAATTTTACTGGTGCATTATCTGTAGCTGACCCCTTCAGCCGAAGATGTCATCCATACTACAACCTTCAGTGCTGAATGTAATTTTACTGGTGCATTATCTGTAGTTGACTCCTTGAGCCGAAGATGTCATCGATATTACAACCTTCACTGCAAAATGTAATTTTACTGGTGCATTATCTGTAGCGGACCCCTTCAGCCGAAGATGTCATCGATACTACAACCTTCACTGCTGGATATAATTTTACTGGTGCATTATCTGTAGTTGACTCCTTCAGCCGAAGATGTCATCGATATTACAACCTTCATTGCAGAATGTAATTTTACTGGTGCATTATCTGTAGCTGACCCCTTCAGCCGAAGATGTCATCGATACTACAACCTTCACTGCTAGATATATAATTTTACTGGTGCATTATCTGTAGTTGACTCCTTCAGCCGAAGATGTCATCGATATTACAACCTTCATTGCAGAATGTAATTTTACTGGTGCATTATCTGTAGTTGACTCCTTCAGCCGAAGATGTCATCGATATTACAACCTTCATTGCAGAATGTAATTTTACTGGTGCATTATCTGTAGCTGACCCCTTCAGTCGAAGATGTCATCGATATTACAACCTTTACTGCTGAATGTAATTTTACTGGTGCATTATCTCTAGCTGACCCCTTCAGCCGAAGATGTCATCGATACTACAACCTTCAGTGCTGAATGTAATTTTACTGGTGCATTATCTGTAGTTGACTCCTTCAACCGAAGATGTCATCGATATTACAACCTTCATTGCAGAATGTAATTTTACTGGTGCATTATCTGTAGCTGACCCCTTCAGCCGAAGATGTCATCGATACTACAACCTTCACTGCTGAATGTAATTTTACTGGTGCATTATCTGTAGTTGACTCCTTCAGCTGAAGATGTCATCGATATTACAACCTTCATTGCTGGATGTAATTTTACTGTTGCATTATCTGTAGTTGACTCCTTCAGCCGAAGATGTCATCGATACTACAACCTTCACTGCTGAATGTAATTTTACTGGTGCATTATCTGTAGTTGACTCCTTCAGCTGAAGATGTCATCAATATTACAACCTTCATTGCTGAATGTAATTTTACTGGTGCATTATCTGTAGTTGACTCCTTCAGCCGAAGATGTCATTGATACTACAACCTTCACTGCTGAATGTAATTTTACTGGTGCATTATCTGTAGTTGACTCCTTCAGCTGAAGATGTCATCGATATTACAACCTTCATTGCTGAATGTAATTTTACTGGTGCATTATCTGTAGTTGACTCCTTCAGCCGAAGATGTCATCGATACTACAACCTTCACTGCTGGATGTAATTTTACTGGTGCATTATCTGTAGTTGACTCCTTCAGCCGAAGATGTCATCGATACTACAACCTTCACTGCTGGATGTAATTTTACTGGTGCATTATCTGTAGTTGACTCCTTCAGCCGAAGATGTCATCGATACTACAACCTTCACTGCTGAATGTAATTTTACTGGTGCATTATCTGTAGTTGACTCCTTCAGCCGAAGATGTCATCGATACTACAACCTTCACTGCTGAATGTAATTTTACTGGTGCATTATCTGTAGTTGACTCCTTCAGCTGAAGATGTCATCGATATTACAACCTTCATTGCTGAATGTAATTTTACTGGTGCATTATCTGTAGTTGACTCCTTCAGCCGAAGATGTCATCGATACTACAACCTTTACTGCTGGATGTAATTTTACTGGTGCATTATCTGTAGTTGACTCCTTCAGCTGAAGATGTCATCGATATTACAACCTTCATTGCTGAATATAATTTTACTGGTGCATTATCTGTAGTTGACTCCTTCAGCCGAAGATGTCATCGATACTACAACCTTCACTGCTGAATGTCATTTTACTGGTGCATTATCTGTAGTTGACTCCTTCAGCCGAAGATGTCATTGATACTACAACCTTCACTGCTGAATGTAATTTTACTGGTGCATTATCTGTATTTGACTCCTTCAGCCGAAGATGTCATCGATACTACAACCTTCAGTGCTGAATGTAATTTTACTGGTGCATTATCTGTAGCTGACCCCTTCAGCCGAAGATGTCATCGATACTACAACCTTCAGTGCTGAATGTAATTTTACTGGTGCATTATCTGTAGTTGACGCCTTCAGCCGAAGATGTCATCGATACTACAACCTTCAGTGCTGAATGTAATTTTACTGGTGCATTATCTGTAGTTGACGCCTTCAGCCGAAGATGTCATCGATACTACAACCTTCAGTGCTGAATGTAATTTTACTGGTGCATTATCTGTAGTTGACGCCTTCAGCCGAAGATGTCATCGATATTACAACCTTCAGTGCTGAATGTAATTTTACTGGTGCATTATCTGTAGTTGACGCCTTCAGCCGAAGATGTCATCGATACTACAACATTCAGTGCTGAATGTAATTTTACTGGTGCATTATCTGTAGTTGACTCCTTCTGCCGAAGATGTCATCGATACTACAACATTCAGTGCTGAATGTAATTTTACTGGTGCATTATCTGTAGCTGACCCCTTCAGCCGAAGATGTCATCGATACTACAACTTTCAGTGCTGAATGTAATTTTACTGGTGCATTATCTGTAGTTGACGCCTTCAGCCGAAGATGTCATCGATACTACAACCTTCAGTGCTGAATGTAATTTTACTGGTGCATTATCTGTAGTTGACGCCTTCAGCCGTAGATGTCATCGATATTACAACCTTCATTGCAGAATGTAATTTTACTGTTGCATTATCTGTATTTGACGCCTTCAGCCGAAGATGTCATCGATATTACAACCTTCACTGCTGAATGTAATTTTACTGGTGCATTATCTGTAGTTGACCCCTTCAGCCGAAGATGTCATCGATACTACAACCTTCAGTGCTGAATGTAATTTTACTGGTGCATTATCTGTAGTTGACGCCTTCAGCCGAAGTTGTCATCGATATTACAACCTTCATTGCAGAATGTAATTTTACTGGTGAATTATCTGTATTTGACGCCTTCAGCCGAAGATGTCATCGATATTACAACCTTCACTGCTGAATGTAATTTTACTGGTGCATTATCTGTAGCTGACCCCTTCTGCCGAAGATGTCATGGATATTACAACCTTCACTGCTTAATGTAATTTTACTGGTGCATTATCTGTAGCTGACCCCTTCAGCCGAAGATGTCATCGATACAACAACCTTAAGTGCTGAATGTAATTTTACTGGTGCATTATCTGTAGTTGACGCCTTCAGCCGAAGTTGTCATCGATATTACAACCTTCACTGCTGAATGTAATTTTACTGGAACATTATCTCTAGCTGACCCCTTCAGCCGAAGATGTCATGGATATTACAACCTTCACTGCTGAATGTAATTTTACTGGTGCATTATCTCTAGCTGACCCCTTCAGCCGAAGATGTCATGGATATTACAACCTTCACTGCTGAATGTAATTTTACTGGTGCATTATCTGTAGTTGACTCCTTCAGCCGAAGATGTCATCGATATTACAACCTTCATTGCTGAATTTAATTTTACTGGTGCATTATCTGTAGTTGACTCCTTCAGCCGAAGATGTCATCGATACTACAACCTTCACTGCTGAATGTAATTTTACTGGTGCATTATCTGTAGTTGACTCCTTCAGCCGAAGATGTCATTGATATTACAACCTTCACTGCTGAATGTAATTTTACTGGTGCATTATCTGTAGCTGACCCCTTCAGCCGAAGATGTCATCGATAGTACAACCTTCAGTGCTGAATGTAATTTTACTGGTGCATTATCTGTAGTTGACGCCTTCAGCCGAAGTTGTCATCGATATTACAACCTTCATTGCAGAATGTAATTTTACTGGTGCATTATCTCTATTTGACGCCTTCAGCCGAAGATGTCATCGATATTACAACCTTCACTGCTGAATGTAATTTTACTGGTGCATTATCTCTAGCTGACCCCTTCAGCCGAAGATGTCATCGATATTACAACCTGCACTGCTGAATGTAATTTTACTGGTGCATTATCTGTAGCTGACCCCTTCAGCCGAAGATGTCATCGATATTACAACCTTCACTGCTGAATGTAATTTTACTGGTGCATTATCTGTAGCTGACCCCTTCAGCCGAAGATGTCATCGATACTACAACTTTCAGTGCTGAATGTAATTTTAC
>NC_090751.1:90183410-90198410 GCF_036898095.1 Palaemon carinicauda | reverse complement strand
CACACACATACACAGTATCTATAATATCTTTACAGTCAATACACGCATGCCACGCCAGTAGTTGATTTGATGCGTAAGTAACCATACTTGGCAAATAAATACTTAACAGATTAAAAAAAAAAAACCTAAGTACCTTAATATGGTATGTTTTAGTCGTGTATATCCAAACTAATATGCTTCTTTTCTAATATTGGAGGATTGGAATTTTCCTACTTCTCTTTTGAAAAAAATCTGGTTACCGTAATTTTCTCGTGACTTCTCAAAAGAATGAAGAAATGTCTCCAAAAATACAGAAATTTGAAGCTAAGATTAACAATAACTCTGTTTGTTTACGATGACTAGACGTCTATGGTTGGTGATATCTTGATTCTGAATTTCTGGAAAAATGGATTCGATTAATGTACAGAGTACCTCTCGGGACAATTTATTAATATGTTATTTATAGTATGTGTTACAGTATTGAAAGGTCTTGTAAAATAACACTATATATATATCATATATATATATATATATATATATATGTGTGTGTGTGTATATATATATATATGTGTGTGTATATATATATATATATATATATATATATATATATATATATATATATATATATATATATATATGTGTGTGTGTGTGTATATATATATATATATATATATATATATATATATATATATATATATATATATATGTGTGTGTGTGTGTGTGTATATATATATATATATATATATATATATATATATATATATATATATATATATATATATATATATATATATATATACACATTTATTATTATTATTATTATTATTATTATTATTATTATTATTATTATTATTATTATTATTATTACTTGCTAAGCTACAACCCTAGTTGGAAAAGCAGGATGTTATAAGCCCAAGGGCTCCATTAGGGAAAATGGCCCACTGAGGAAAGGAAATAAGGAAAAACTACAAGAGAGTTTAAAAACAATAACAACTTAAAGATAAATAAATCTTTCATACATAAACTATAAAAACTTGAAAATAACACGAGGATAAAAATAAAATTCAAAATAACAAGAGGAAGAGAAACAAGATAGAATAGTGTATCCGAGTGTACCATCAAACAAGATATCTCTAACCCAAGACAGTGGAAGACCATGGTACAGAGGCTATGGCACTACTCAAGACTACAGAACAATGGTTTGATTTAAGAGTGTCCTTCTTCTAGAAGAACTGCTTACCATAGCTAGAGTCTCTTATATCCTTACCAAGAGGAAAGTAACCACTGAGCAATTAAAGTGCAGTAGTTAGCCTCTTTAGGGAAGAAGAATTGTTTGGTTATTTCAGTGTTGTTAAGTGTATGAGGAAAGAGAAGAATGTGTAAAGAATGGGCCAGACTATTCTGTGTGTGTGTCGGTAAAGATGAAATGAGCCGTAACCAGAGAGAAAGATCTAATGTAGTACTGTCAGACCAGCCAAATTACCCAACAACTCTCTAGCGGTAGTATCTCAACAGATGGCTGTTGCCTTGGCCAACCTATTACTTACTAAAATATTATATATATATATATATATATATATATATATATATATATATATATATATATATATATATATATATATATATATATACTGTATATATATTTGTATATATCTTGTATGATGATGGATAATAACAAATATTGTAAATAATTGCTGATCTTTTTTGTAATAAACAGTATCTTTGCTTTTCGGTTTAGGATTACCCCTTTATGATTGAGCTACATTGGCTGCTTATTAAAGCTATGGTTATTTTTAGGATGTGTGCAATGACTCGTTAAGCAATCAGAACTATATATCTGAAGTATTTTGAGAGATTAAATATGAAGAGTAAAGATAAACGAATGGTGTCGACATCATGCCGAAATAGACGTTATGAAATGTGTCTAAAGAAGAAAACTATATTAAACATAGTAGTTTTGTCTTTTCATACACAGGATAATAATAGATAAATAGCAATATTTCTAGATCTTTATGGGAGCATATAAATTAAGAAATATTTATATACATCCAATTTCCTCCTCCAAGGTTAATAAAATTAAATTCAAGCAGTGTGCTTTTCCATATTTAAACAAACCAAACGTGAAAACTCGATTTCTTTAAGGATGCTTAATGATTTCCTTGCTTGATTTCCAAAAAATTTCATTTGACTTTTACTTTTTTTAGATTCACTTAAACTTTAGAATAGCACTATGATTCACTGATTCATATAATGGAAGGGAAAAAACAACAACAATAAAATTATCATATCAATGAATATTTTCCAGGAACAATAAAATTCCGGAATCCAGTAATCATTTTCCTGTATAGAACATTTACTTGCCTTACTGTACTGTTCTATATTCAAGCAATGACAAGATGACGATCTGTATGATTAGTATAAAATAAATGGCGAACTCGTTTTAGAGAATGGCAAGTAGGAACATTAATAATTAGTCTGTATAGATATTCTTTAATAGTTTTGTGGTTTCCATCATCTTATAAAGAAAAAACTGGTAACATTTGGACATATGATTTCCTGAAAATTTGCACTAAAATGCTGTTGATCTTCTCGTTGTATAATCAGAAGGGTTTGTAAAGACACTCACTTGAGATGCTTCATAGAGATTTTATATATTCGGTTCTAAGGTTGTACATTAACCTCCTACTTGATATTAGGACTAATGATATAAAGTCCTCCAAGAAGATGAAACTTTTTTTTCGAGGGGGGTGGGGCGGATGGTATGATACTGTCAATGTGACAATTTAAAGGGATTAGTTTGAAAACAAGTTTTTTTTGACTAGGACGCCCCCAATGATTTCCATACTGTTGCGGAACCAGTTAATGAGTCCTAAAAATTTAGTGATTAACCGTATGTTTTAGAGGCTACCACATTTAAAATTATGTATTAGAGGCCTCTTGTATCCTGGTAATTTTATTCACAAAAACATTATTAATTAGCTCACATGCTTATGTCTACGTGTACACAAGTAAATCTAATATTCGATTTTGTACTTTTCATATTTGTCAAGAAAAACAACAGATAGTCGAAGTGGTTGAACTTTTAAGTTTCGGTAACGTTCAAAGTCGTTTTTCTTGTAAGGGGGAAGAAAAGAGATTTCATGTCGTACTGAAGCACTCGGCTTTCACCACCATCACAGGAAGAGACTTCTTCTTAGGGTACTAGGCGACAAGTGTCGATTCCTCTCCATTCTCAGAAGAAGAAAACACTTCCATGAGTTGACATGTAATCTCGCTTTTGTCCAGCAGTGAATGACCAAGGCTGTGCGTACCTGGAGTACGTTGAAGGGAAGAAATGAAAAACCTGCCGAGTTTTGGAAGCGTAGGCAGTAATGGTTTAGGCTGCAAAGGTTTGCTAGAACGCATGGGAGAGGGCGCATCAGGCAACCGTTCCCCATAATGTTGGGATAACGGTGGGAAAGAAGTTTATTTTTATGAAAAAATCTCATATGTGGAAATTTAGATTACGAGCTGTGGATATATTTATTTTGTTATGTGAAGTATAAAACTTTTTATAAGTAGTATAGCCAAGCGCTGTTTTAGAACGAGAATTCTTTTGTGCAATAATATTTACAAAATATACGTATTACAGCATTTACATTTATTTATTTGTTAGTATTTCATCATTATATATATATATATATATATATATATATATATATATATATATATATATATATATATATATATATATATATATATATATTTATATATATATATATATATATATATATATATATATATATATATATATATTTATATATATATGTGTGTGTATATATATGTATTATATATATACACACATATATATATATATATATATATATATATATATATATATATATATATATATATATATATATATATATATGTGTGTGTGTGTGTGTGTGTGTGCGCGTGTGTGTGTGTGTATGTATACTGTAAGTGTATCTACAGTATATGTATTTATATTTGTCTTCTGTAGGTGACGGTAAATTTTCACAGCCGATATCACCGAAGCTAATCCTGATTGGCTGCTCATGGTGTCCAGCACTCACCAATGATATCACTTGTGTATAATTACCATAATCTTTATAAATGTAACATAGAAAGTTCGCTTCTCCCCCTTCCATCCTTATTCTCAATTTTCATATCATTAGATAATACGAAATTGTGTTTTTATTGCAGTTTTGCATGTGAATTCATAGTATTTTTTAACTATCTATCTAGTGTTATCTTATATATTTACCTATTGTTTTTTGTACTCTAGGTTTTCATTTTCTGACGAATCTTACATCGAATGGATACCTGAGAAATCTTGGTTTTATCAGACAGAATGTTTCACTGGAACAGTTCATGAGGATTAACATTTTTCTCTATGGTATATATTTTGTTTCTGATTCATCAGAATTAGAATTTTTTGGTTTGTATTCTTGCAGATACAAACGTCTTGGCATTCTTGTGCAATGTACTTATAATTTGTTTACCTTTGTTCATTTGTTAGAAAACCTCAGAATCCGTACTTGCTAGATTTTCTCTTAACACCTGCAATGTTTCCTATTTTTTTTTCCTATTTTTTTTTTTTTTTTAATTCTTCAGTAACATTACCTCTAAACCCTGGGGTTTACATTTAAGCCCCCTTACCTCATCATATCTATCTAATAACTGTCTGTATATATATATATATATATATATATATATATATATATATATATATATATATATATATATATATATATATATATATATATATAAAACTTTTTAGATTTTTTATTTATTCACAAGCCCTTTAATTATGAAAATTCATCCTTTTATGGGTTTCCCTTTTTACATTACACTTCGCTTGTATACATAAATTTACAGTTCCCCTTAGCTGAAACCTGAAGATTATCCAGCTGTTGTCCGAGTCTTTCTGTCTGAAAAGTTTCTAACATTTACAAGTTCTTTTCCTGTGTCATGAAATTGGTTTCAACCAAACATAGGAGAAATTCATGTACTTTTAAGGGATTCACGCCCCTTCCAGAAAGAGATTAATAGAAGAAATTGCTTCAGATACATTGGTAGCATGGAAGACCCTTCGAACGTAAAACTACTGACCCAAAATCCACGAGAATGTCTGCATTTGTATTGTTGACTATTATTTTCAGACCACAAGGTTGCGTTTGACATAATGGGGCTAAATTAGGCATTCAAAGTTTTACTTATGAAAATATAGGGAAAACCTTGACACATTTTCCTCTCAATGACAGCAAGCCACAATTTCCTCATCTCTTGGTGAACAACTGCTTATGCAAGTTCGTTCAAACTGTGGCCCTAGAGGTCAAGAATAGAAAAAAAAGTTAATCCTTTCCCTGTAGTTGCATCAGGGTTGTCCAGAAAGGTCATTGGCTTTGTGTATAAGGGTCACCTCAATTAATACATCCATATCCCTTTTCCCCTATTATCTTTTAAGGTTATCATGTTTCATCTATAGTATAGTCCACCTAAACCTTGCCTATATTCAAGCACCCCTCCACCCGTAGATATTGTTTGTCATTTAACCCTTATTTCTTTTGTTTTTCCCTCTCTTTGAGTCTTATAGCTACTTTATATTCACCAAACACACCTTCCGTCGCACTCACAAACGTACACGTATACTGCAATGGCAAAATTTTGGTTTTTGCGCTTCGTTACGAGATTTGCCGGTTCCTACCCCCTTCAAAACTCGTCTGGGTTAGTCGTGAAGTAGGAGGTCATCCCTCCTAGCTGGGGTTAATTCTTGGTGTGGGGGGGGGGGGGTTAGTTGTTGTAGCTATCCCTAAGGGGGCTTGTCTATTTGCCGAGGAAACTTTTCCCTTGTGGATTAATATTCGTGGCATTATGATTCGAGAATAACGGTCTTGAGAAAGAGAAAATTATGAAAGTTGAACTCAAAATATTTTTTTTTTGGATTCCGAAATTATAGATGTAAATGTGTTTTCGTTTTGGATTTCACGTAGGAAACAGGGCTAAATTCTTTTAGTCTTTGTTTTTGATTAAAATCCAAGGAAAGTTTGAAAAATTGGCCTAAGGAGTTTGGAAGAACTCAGAGTAGGAAATTCTCACATAAAACAAGTTTTTTGTAGTAACGTCCTCTTTGGAAAATTTAATATTTTTGTTATCCTAACGTTCAAATATTTAGGAAAATTTGGATGAATATTCTTTTTTTATTTATATGATTATCAATTAGCAAAATCCTATAGCCACTTATCTAATTATATAAAACCAAAGAAAAATATTGCCCTAAGGAGTTGCAAATTACCATGTAGTAATTGATTGCTGGTAATGACACTATACCAACAGGGGCTCTTTCTCATTAACATAGAGGTATGAAACAGTTTTAAGACGCATAGTGTTGGCCCATGCTGAAAGTTAGCCTGATTTATTAGGATTCAAAAAACTGTGTTTTTCCCCATATATAAAGAGCAAGTGTCTGGATATACACAGTAAATATATATATATATATATATATATATATATATATATATATATATATATATATATATATATGTATGTGTATGTATATATATGTATATATATATGTATGTATATATATGTGTATATATATGTATGTATATATATGTATATATATGTATGTATGTATGTATGTATGTATATATATGTATATATATGTATGTATATATATGTATATATATATGTATGTATATATATGTATATATATATGTATGTATATATATATGTATATAAATATATATGTATGTATATATATGTATGTATATATATATGTATGTATATATATGTATATATATGTATGTATGTATGTATGTATGTATATATATGTATATATATGTATGTATATATATGTATATATATATATATGTATGTATATATATATGTATATAAATATATATGTATATAAATATATATGTATGTATATATATGTATATATATATATATATATATATATATATATATATATATATATATATATATATATATATATATATATATTTCATGTCACGCTGAGAGGCATTGGAAACCGTATGACGACTGGGTCTCTTCGTCCCTGGGATAGGGGCCAGAGGGAATATTCATACCCTGGTGAAAGGGGATACTCCGACACATACACTCGGAAACCACAATCTCAAACATGCTGTAGTTAGGAAAAGGGGAGAGGGTGGGAAGGGTTTATCTGTATTTGTGCATATCAATCTCAATATTTAGCCATGATATTTGATGGGTCGCATTTAAAGGCTGCTCGTGAATGGCAAAGGCAAGGGACAGGGATATAGCCCTATCAAGCTGGACAATGCCCTAGACTGACCATATATACATATGATCGGCGCCCAAGGCCCCTCTCCACCCAAGGAGGGCCAGGCAATGGCTACTGATGACTCAACAGATATACCTATAGGCTCTCCAAAACCTCCCAGCCTTAGTTCACAAGGATGGTAAGGGTGCAGCGACCAAAGGAACCAAAGAGTTTGAGCGGGACTTGAACCCCAGTCTGGAGAACACTAGGGAGGGACGTTACCAAATAGACCACCACAACTATTTTAAGATAATGGATAAGTAGTTTATGATAAACAGTAAATAGAGAATGTAAATCCTTGTTACCTGCAATCTTTGGTAACGCGATGAAACTCGTATGCCTCCGGGACAATGGTAATCCAGGGTAATCCAGTTGAGTTACCATTTCTGTGTTGTTGATTTCCTGTCTCCAGATAGATATGGTTCTGGTATTTGTGACTGGGCGAGCTGGAGACGTTTGCATTAAAGTTATATACGTATTGTTCTCTTCTTATTAACATTATTGTCTTCAGATACATTGATTTTGAACGTTTTGATGTTATGATAAACAGTGGTTTCCAATTCCAGGTTAATTATTAAATGATTGATCATTTTTCTTAATTGATTTTGATTAATTGGACTATGAAAAAGCCTTTGATAGTGTGCACAGGCCAATTTCATGGAGAAACCTGCGTTATTAAGGAGTTCCTCATAAATATGTAAATTTGATTAAGTCCGTTCATGAGCATAGTAAGTGCAAAGTTAATGTTAGTGGAGTCCTATCAAATTAATTTTTAGTGAACAGTGGAGTACTCCAAGGGAATGTGTTGTCACCTATGTTGTTTATTCTGCTCATGGACTTTGTAATGCATAGAACAGTTGGAGATGGTGGAGAAGCATTGGACTGGATTGGTAATACTAAGTTATCTGACATAGAGTATGCTTATGACGCTGTCCTTATTAGCAGAACACCACAGGATTTGCAATGCTTGCTTACCAGGAGGCATGAAATATTACAGGAGGTTGAGCTCAAGATAAATAGAAGAAAGACAGATGATGAGAATGGAATGTGCAATAGAAGATGAAATATCATTAGAAGGAGCAAGGAGTAATGAGGTAAAATCATTTGAATATTTAGGTACTATGATCTCTAATACAGGGTCTTTAGAATTGGAGTTTAATGAAAGATTGGAAAAAGCAAATCAGACGATTAGTTGGTTAAATAAAATTTGGAAAACAAATCGCTTGAAATTACACGCAAAAATCAGGCTATATGTCAGTTTAGTGAGATCAGTGTTACTGTATGGACATGAATCGTGGTATGATGATGAAACAATATCCAACATTTTTAGTAGATTGGAGAACCAAAACCCTCAGAAGGATTTTGGGGGCTAAATAGCAGGACAGGATTAGAAATGAAACTATAAGAGAGTGAGTATATTCGAGTGCCATGTCTGCATGAGATCGTGATGAGGGGTAGATGGAGATGGTTTGGGCATGCTCTTGGCACTCCCCAAGTGAGATTAGTTCACCAGAATTTCAACTGGGCTCCTCAAGGCACTAGAAGAGTTGGAAGACCCAGACCTACATGGCTGAAGACTATGGAGTGTGAAGTAGATGATGACGAATGGAGAAGTATTGATTTAAAAGCTCAAGATAGAGATGACTGGTGAGCTCTATCTGAGGCCCTTTGCATCAATAGGCGTAGGAGATGATGATGATAAATTGTTTAAATGGATTTTAATGTAATGTATTCTATATAAGGAATTAGAATTTGCGATGCTTGAAATGCGTAAATAAGTGTACTATAGGTCTACTGATTATTATTATTATTATTATTATTATTATTATTATTATTATTATTATTATTATTATTGTTGTTGTTAAATTCTTGACGATATACAGTAAATTCATATATCTCTCTCTTTGCTCTGATCAGTATTGATATTAATAGTCATTATTATGTTATTATTATCCCCTTTATTACCATTATTATCAATAGAACCAACATTTATTAATTGGGTGGTCATATATTCAAGACGAAATGCCCCCTGGCGAGAGAAAAGTGTACCATCGCCCCATTTGAATGCGAGCGAATTTCGAAAGTAGGTTCCAGTTGCGGGGGAGGAGCAGGACGCAGTTTGCTACAGGTGGATGAAGAAGAAGGGTGTGGTTGTAGGAGCCCCCTGAAAGGGGGTTTGGAGGGAGAGGGAGGCGAGTCTCGTAGGTGGTAGAAGAGGGAGAGAGAGAGGGGGGGGAGTGTAGTAAGTTTTGGATGCTGTTGACCTTACAAGAATTTCTCTCATCTCCACCGCACGCTGATGAGATGGTGATGCCAGGCTTCGCCATTTTCTTCTTTTCTATTTTTTGTTTTCGGTTGCGGGGGTGGAGTTCGATGGGATGCCCCTCCCTGGCTCCCTCCACTCCCTCCGTCTGCCCCGTCGTTACCCTACTGACCTCCGGCCGTAGTTAGTAGTTGCTCATAGGCGGATATGTAGATGGCAATTTCAAATTCCTCTTCTTTCATACTCGCCTTTCGTTAACGTCCCAGTTGTGATAATAGGTATGTGCTACACATAAAAACGCGCACAAACACACACACACACACACTATATATAATATATATAATGTGTATATATATACACATACATATATAATATATATATATATATATATATATATATATATATATATATATATATATATATATATATATATATATATATATATGTATATATAACATTATGTGTGTGTTTGTGTATGTACGTGAAAGAGAGAGAGAGAGAGAGAGAGAGAGAGAGAGAGAGAGAGAGAGAGAGAGAGAGAGAGAGAGAGAGAGAGATGTTGCGCAAAATCATGTGACTCATACATTGAAATATTTAGCCACAAATGGATGTAAAATTCAAGGTTTGGAATAAATTAAGATAGAAATGTTCAACCTTGGGAATTAATTGACAAAGGGGGATATTCATTTTATGAAGTTTTTATATCATAATATTGTTTTCTATATTTTTATTAGTTGTAGATGAATATGATAGGAAACCATATGTATTTCAACGCCGTGAACGATATTAATCAACCAATGCACGTATTTGGTTAAAACTTTAAATTTTCCTGTTTTTTTTAAACCATAATTCTAATATTTTACTCGAGTAATGTATAATTGTATATTGGTAACTGTCCCAAAAGACAAAATTTTAATTTGTGGGTGACGACATTTTTTTTTTTAATCTCTCAAATTACCTTATTTTGTAGCAAGTTGGAGATTTTATTATGTATAAATTAGAGGTGATAATTTTCTTCCAGAATATTATATATGTAGTTCCTTTGATTTCAACATTTGCAGAATTTCTTGAAAACGTCTTTTATGTTGGACATATATTTAAGTTTATAAGATTGAGTTTGTTGGGTCTTTTGATTGAAACTAAATCATGATAAATTTCATTAAGCTAATTATGTTGTTTTTATTTGAGTAATCTACGTTTTGAGGATTCGCATTCCATCTAGTCAGTCGTTGGATGGGTTACCACCCCTGACTGTCCGTTGCCGACCAATTAGAAGTTGCAATTACAGAAGGCCATTTACATTTAGTTGTAAAGGTAAAGACTTTAACGCGCTTATTCAATCTTAATTTGTGGAACTTCAGAATTTCAAATTTGCAACGAATAATTTTATGTTGAACAGGTTAATATAAGTCTCTCTTCATAATTTACATGACACTTATATTTGCAACATTGTTACTGATCTTAAAATAGTTTTTATCTTTAATTCATTACTTCTCACATATAGTTGATTTGATATTTTCCTTTCTTCACTGGGCTAATTTCCTTGTTGGAGGCCAAGGGCTTGTAGCATCCTCCTTTTCTAACTAGGGTTATACCTTAGGTGATGATGATGATGATAATAATTGTCAATCTGTTTACTGGTACTCTTAATAATAAGTAAGCCCTAAGTCCTTCACAGCTTGAATAATCCGGCATGCCTAAAATATAGTCACTTAATTTTTTTTTCTGAGGTTTTTAGAGGATAATTTTCCAATCACAATTCAATTTACGGCGTACAATGTTCCTCTTGAATTTATCTCTGGAATAATTCGAGTCGGAGATGGGACCTGAGTTGGATTTAATAATTTTAGAAGATATTCCCCCATTTTGAGGTAATATATTTTTGAAGTGTCGAGTGTGGTATGCTCTCTCTCTCTCTCTCCTCTCTCTCTCTCTCTCTCTCTCTCTCTCTCTCTCTCTCTCTCTCTCTCTCTTGTTTGTTTACAGAGAAAGTACCAATTGTCATGCTGTTAATGATTGTAAGCACTTGCACATGCAAATTTGTTTATGTACATCGGTCAAGGTAAGGGCTGAGATCCCTCACGGTTCATGTCCCAAGTCGTTTATATATATATATATATATATATATATATATATATATATATATAATGTTTATATATATGTATATGTGTATATATAAATATATATATATATATATATATATATATATATATATTATATGTGTATATATATGTATATGTGTATATATAATATATATATATATATATATATATATATATATATATATATATATATATATTATATATGTGTATATATGTGTATATATATGTATATGTATATATATATGTATATCTATATATATATATATATATATATATATATATATATATATGTGTGTGTGTGTGTGTCAGTATATATATGCATATATATGTATGTATGTATATGTATGTATGTATATATATATATATATATATATATATATATATATATATATATATATATATATATATATATTCAAAGCTACAACCCTAGTTAGATAAGCAAGATGTTATAAGCCCAAAAGCTCCAACTAGGAAAATATCACAGGGAGGAAAAATAATTAAGGATATAAATCCACTTCAAGAGAAGTAATGATTAATTAAGATGATATATTTTACGAATAGTAACATCAGATTAAATCTTTCATATAAAAATTATGAACATTTCGAAAAACAAAAGGAAAATAAATAAGATACAATGACAGTGGAAGACCATTGTACAAAAGGCTATGGGATTACCTAAGACTAGAGAACAATGGTTTGATTTTGGAGTGTCTTCCTATAAGAGCTGCTTACCATAGCTAAAGAGTCTAAGAGGAAAGTAGCCACTGAACAAATACATTGAAGCAGTTAACCCCCTGAGCGCAGAAGAATTGTTTGGTAATGTCAGTGTTGTCAGGTTCATGAGGACAGAAGAATGTGGAAAGAATAGTCCAGACTTATCGGTGTATGAATAGGCAAAGAAAAACTAACCCCTAACCAGAGAAAAGGATCCAGTGTACTACTGTCTGGCCAGTCAACGGGCTGAATGATTCTCTAGCTGTAGTATCTCATCGGGTGCCTGGTGCCCTGGCTGACATAGTACCTTCATATAAGCTGTATATATGCTGTATGTATATATATGTATATATATATATATATAAATATATATATATGTATATATACATGTATATATATATATATATATATATATATATATATATATATATATATATATATATATATGTATATATATGTGTGTGTGTAAATATATATGTATATATATGTATGTATGTATGTATATATATATATATATATATATATATATATATATATATATATATGTATTTATATATACATATATATGTATATTTATATATATTTAATGTATTTATGCATTTGTTTTGTAGTGATGCGCATTGTAACATATACGTTGTTTTCTGTGTTGTTGATCAGATTATAGCTGTTGTTTATATTTGAATATAAGTGATAAATATATTGACAGAGTAAGAAAATTATTTCCATGAAGGGAAGTTGAGCACTTAAAAGTGCTTCTCATCAACAACTAAGTAATACAGTAGCGTATTCTTTTTAATGTAGCCAGTGATCACAGGATGATAAGATGCAAAGTACAAATCAACACCAAACAAGAAAGGCAAAAACTACTCTTCCTAAGACCAGAACATATCAAAGTACCTGAAGCTCTCAAATCTACATTTCAGATAGAGTTAAAAAACCGCTACGAGATTCTTGGAAATTTAGAAGACCAAAACAGTAATGAAACTGATCTTGAAAACTTGAATAATAACATCATTATTCCCCTGAAGGAAGTAGCAAAGAAGTTCCAGGACACAAAACCCTCTGACAACAGCAAATTTTCGGAAGACACAAAGAACCTCATGAAAAAACGGAGAAATCTCAAACCCCCATCAACAGTGCGGGAGAAAATTGAAGCAGCAGAACTAAACAAAACTATACAGAAAAAGCAACGAGAAGACCTTCGCAATAGAACGACAAAAATAATTGAAGATGTCATCAAACAAGGCAGAGAGTTTAAAACAGCAAAATGAAAACTAGGCCAAGGGAAGCTGCAATTCACTGGTGTGCTAGAAGAAGACGGATCCCTTACAACCAACCGTGATGGAATAGCTAAGCGAGCAAGAGAGTACTACCAAAAGCTTTACTCTTCAGAAAGACCTCGTTACCATCTTCGTGAAAGTTCAAATCAACACCCATCTCATCACTTTCCAGAGATCACAGCAGGCGAGGTGCGACTAGCTGTCAAGCAAATGAAGAAGGGGAAATCACCGGGACCAGATAACATCACGTTAGACCTAATATCAGATGCTGATGAGCCAATCCACGTCAGACTGGCGCGACTATTCAATGAATGTCTGAAAAAGAGCAAAACGCCATAAGAGTGGAATAAAGCTATCCTCATTCTACTCTACAAAAAAGGTGATCCCAGGGATCTGAACAACCAACGGCCAATCAACCTCAATGTTATTTATAAAATTTTCATCAAAGTTATCACCAACCGAATTGTAGGAAAGCTTGATGAAAATCAGCCAAGGGAACAAGTGGGCTTTAGAAGAGGCTACTCCACAATTGACCATCTACAAACAGTAAACCAAATCACTGAGAAAACAAATGAATATAAGATACCACTAGTAGTAGTACTTGTAGATTACACCAAAGCATTTGATTCGGTTGAAACTGAGGAGGTCATGTCAGCGCTGGAAGAACATGGAGTTGACTCTGTTTACATTAATGTACTCTGTCACATCTGTGACCATGCAACATCATTTATTCGCCTCCACAAGGACTCTGAACCATTCCATCTTAAGAGAGGTGTCAGACAAGGTGACACTAGCTCACCCAAACTGTTTACCTGCCTGCCTGGAGAGAGCTTTCCGACAACTCAACTGGCAAGAAAAAAGGAATAAAAATAGATGGAGAATATCTAAGTCACCTAAGATTTGCTGATGACATCATTATCATTGCTCACACCAAAGAAGAGCTTCAACATATGCTCACCGAGCTAAATGAAGCAAGCATATCAATTGGCCTCCACATGAACTTCCAAAAGACCAAAGTCATGAGCAATAAATATACTGAAAATGCAGATGACATAATTGAAATTGAAAACCAACAAGTTGAGGAAGTGAATCACTACATCTACCTACCTCTACCTAGGACAACGAATCTCTCTACATGACGCCTGTAAAGAGAGCGAAATGAAAAGAAGAATAACCCTCGGTTGGCAAGCGTTTGGAAGAGCCAGTACAGTGTTAAAAAATAAGATTCCTATCATCTTAAAAAGGAAAGTCTATGATCAGTGTATCCTCCCCACTGTCACCTATGGGGCCGAAACTTGGAATCTAACAAAAAAGCTTTCCTTGAATTACGAACAATGCAGAGGGCACATGAGA
>NC_090751.1:90175910-90178410 GCF_036898095.1 Palaemon carinicauda | reverse complement strand
CTTATGTTTTTCATTAATTTTATAGGTTGTTCGTGCAATATTATAAAAATGTTTATATACACGTATGGGTTTATTCTTCAAAAAGTATCTTTTTTTTCTGTTATACGCTCACACATGCAATATATATATATATATATATATATATATATATATATATATATATATATATATATATACATTTATATATATATATATATATATACATTTATATATATATATATATATATATATATATATATATATATATATATATATATATAAATGTCTAGAAACAAGCGTATTTAGAAAAAAGACGTTCACTGTTTAGGCACCAATTTTTTTATTTTAGCTTTTGCTTTTATAATTTTAAGTTAAATGCCGTAACAACCCTGATCTGCAGGGCATTTTACCTTTCGTCTGACTGGACATCCTTTGATAATGAAATAGTCTTTTTGAAGCAGCAGTTCAAGGATAACTGTTTTCCAACTAAAATATTTTATAGATTAGTTAACAAATTTCTGACCAAACATTACCAACCTAAACTTCAAGTTCCTACAGTACCAAAAATGATTTTCTATGCCTCTTTGCCTTTTATTAATAACGGAAAATATGGAAAGAAATTAAAAAGGTCATTTTAAACAATTTTCCGAGTCTGGATTTTAAACTTATTTTTAAGAATCCCCTGACAGTGGGATCTATGTTTAGAATTAAGGATTCTCTCCCCGACCTAATGCGTTCTTCAGTGGTCTATATGTTTACTTGTCCGAGATGTAATCTTGGAAATTATGTGGGTTCCACAAAAAGATTGCTGAAAGTTCGCATAGATGCGCATCGGGGAGTGAGTCATAGAACTGGATGTGCGCTCAAAACCAAAGAATTCTCAACCATCAGAGAACATGCAAGTAAATGCAAGACCAACATTGCATATAAAAACTTTGAAATCATTGCTCAGGCGCCAAATAACTCCTCTCTACTAGTATTGGAATCGTTAATGATTAAAGAAAAGGCTCCTAAACTAAGCAGCCAATTATCCTCTGTCCCCCCACATCGCTTAAGCTGGCAAATTTAGAATTTTCCTCCTGAGTACTGTCCTTCAGATAGTCACTCAGTACTCTAGTCTGTTCCAGACAGGTTGGTCTCCTTAGACAATTTTGATTTTTGTATATTTAATTTTAAGATACTTTTCTCTTAGTTAGTTTTTTTATCTCCATATTTTACTTGTAACTGTGTTTATAATTTCAATTTTAATTTTGACTGTCTTTTTGTATTTTATATATTTTTACTGAGTTTTGCTTATAATGTTTTATATGTCCATTTAAGCCTTGATAATGGGATGAGTCCTGAAACGTCAGCACCAATAAATTGAAAGATGTTGTCCAGACTATTCGTCCTCCTTTTTTTTATCTTTGAAGCTCGCCAGGAGCAACGACCTACCTCAATATATATAGATATATATATATATATATATATATATATATATATATATATATATATATATATATATATATATATAGAGAGAGAGAGAGAGAGAGAGAGAGAGAGAGAGAGAGAGAGAGAGAGAGAGAGAGAGAGAGAGAGAGATTCAATTTATACTTCTTATTTGGTTTGATATTCTCATTGGTAGAATTAGGAGTAGTATTAGTTGTAGCAGTAATAGATCGTGAAATTGCTTACTCACCAACGGGACAAAAGATCCAAGTGTAAAAAATAGCCTTCCATGCGTGAATCGTGAGGCTGGTAGCACATTAACGTTAGGGGAGCTATGTGAAGAGAGAGTTACTTTTTCCTCTATAACTATGTCGAAATTGATACTATAGTCTATTCTTTTTAGTGAGGCAGATTTGCACCGACTCGCATGGGTGCCCTTTAGCTCAGAAAAGGTTCTTGATCGCTGATGGGTTGGACAAGATAATTATAACCAATCAGATAGCAGGAAACTTATCCGAGCTAAAAGGGCACCGCTGCGAGTCAGTGCGAATGCACATCATTAAAAAAAAATTGGCCGTGCGTCGTCAATGTCTATATTTTTTATTCATGGCAAACTACTCTTAAAAAACATATGCATTTCTATTTACCGTTGCTATTGCTGTTTATCGTAGTCATTCGCAAAGAACAAAGCAGAATAGATTTTTTTTTACTCATATTTTCCGATTACCAATATTGTTTGTTGTATATTGTGGGCTCTCCTGCGTATATCACTTGGGTAACTCTTGGCTCTGATAAGGTACATATTTTTATCTCTAAAAGCGAATATCCTTCATCCTCCTTTGCATAGGAGATTTTTCGGATGCCCACGTAATAGCACAGCTATATTATATTGTGCCCTGTAGCACCCAGTGGAACTACAGGTTTTAGGCCACTTTGACCCATGAAAGGCTTACACTAAGGCCCCTTCCTAAAGGCTTACCCCAAGGCTACATCCTAAGGGCTTTCACTAGGCTCCTTCCTAAGGGCTTACACCAAGACCCTTTCTTAAGGGGTTAAACCAAAGCCCCTTCTTAAGGGCTTACAGCAAGGCTCC
>NC_090751.1:90168410-90173410 GCF_036898095.1 Palaemon carinicauda | reverse complement strand
CTTTGTCGTAATCTTTTCGCTTCATATACAACAACAGTAGCAGAAGTTTCTTATGAAAGGTTTCCGAATGAGAAATGGGGTTCTGCATATTTAGTTTTAGATTGGCGTCTCCGGTATGGGAGATGATTCTTGGTTATGTACTCCGTCCAGTCCTCGCTTTTGCCCGCAGGTTCCAGCAGTTGAGAGGTAATTTAAATGGGGTTAAAGTACCCATAGTCTGGAAGGGAAGGCCAAGAATTAGGTCGAGCTAATGAGACGACCAAAGATGGATTGTTACCAATGCTCTGGAATGGATTACTTTGCTACAGAGCTATTGGCTTTTTTGACTGAGCAGATAGTACTACATTGGATCCATCTCTGGTTACGGATCTTTTTTCCCCTCGCCTACACATACACCAAATAGTCTGCCTTATTCTACATATCTCCTCTTTCCTCATACACCTGGCAACACTAAAATAACCAAACAATTCTTCTTCACCCAAGGGGTTAACTACTGCACTGTATTTGTTCAGTGGCTATTTTCCTCTCTGTCAAGGTAGAAGAGACTCTTTAGCTATGGCACGCAGCCCTCCTGGAAGAAGGACACTCTAAAATCAAACCTTTGTTCTCTAGTCTTGGGTAGTGCCATAGCCTCTGTACCATGATCTTCCACTGACTTGAGTTGAGAGATTGCTTGCTGGAGGGTACACTCGGGCATACTATTGTATCTCTTTTCTTATTTCCTTTCCTCACTGAGCTATTGTTCCTTGTTGGAGATCTTGGGCTTGAAGCATCCTTATTTGCTAACTATAGGGGGAGCTTAGCAAGTAATAATAATAATGATAATAATAATAATAATCATCATCATCTATTGGTGATAGTGGTGTGTCACATTGAAGGCCGAGACATTTTCGAAATAATCATCGAATTTGCGGTAAGGCATTCAGTATTTTTGATTTACCTGGTTCCTGTCCTTTGAATCAATTTGTGAAAATTTCAAGGTCATAATTCATCTATAAAGGTGAATAATCACCTTGAGAATTTTATTCATTCCTCTATTTACATTTTTTTAACTAGTTGTGCCTGCTTGAGTTTCTCTGAGTAATTTAGATAATCGAAATCAGTTAATTTAAGGCATCAATCACCAGAATGTTAATGTGGTCGTTTGTATTCATTATTATTATTATTATTATTATTATTATTATTATTATTATTATTATTATTATTATTATTATTATTATTATTATTATTATTATTGAGAGGCAAGTCTTCTCAAATTTTTTACTTTTAAAAGTATATATTCGCTTTTATGGTTTTAAATTTAATTTGTTTTTATGCTTTATCTATAACAAACGATATGCTAGAAAACTCGAAATCAATCAATCAGTCAGTCAATCAACTCTTAAGGAATCCAGAACGTCAATCTCCAGTCTCAATTTCCATCCGATCGCGTTGGTCCCTTTCCGCTTAGCTGTCCAACTTCTTATACAAATTTAATTTTATTGGTTTCATTGAACTGCATTGAAATTAGAAAATTTGGAATTTTTTTTAGGCTTCCGTGTTTCCGTTAGTTTCAGAAAATGGTAATTATTGTTACATCTGTAAATGAGTTATTTTTAATGTATATTTTATATTCTTGTAAGGATAGATGACTTATCGGATATTCAAACAGACAAGACTTTATGTATTTAAAATGTTCAATATGACACCTTGAGAATTTCTCTGGTTAGAGGGACTTGACATTTTAAGCCGGAACGAAATTAATTTTTAACTGTTGTATTTTATGATTGATTTTATGTATTTAAATCCATTCATTATTACTTGATATATGCATAGCGTCTAATTCTTTTTTTAAAGCGTCTTGGCTTTTTGCACAAAAAGCTTACACTAACAAATAGATAGATCATCATCATCATCATCCTCTCCTTCTACGTCTATTGAGGCAAAGGCCTTCGGTTAGATTTCTCTAGTTGTCTCTATCTTGAGCTTTTAAATCAACACTTCTCCATTCATCATCGTCTACTTCAAGTTTCTGAGGCCTCAGCCATTTAGGCCTTGGTCTTCGAACTCATCTAGTGCCTTGTGGAGCCCCATTGAAAGTTTGGTAAACTAATCTCTCTTGGGGAGTGCGAAGAGAATGCCCAGACCATCTTCTACCCCTCATCATGATCTCATCCATGTTATTAATAGATAAATAATAATTATTTCTTTATCATTACTGTGTTTTTGGTGGCAAAGCCCTCAAAGGCTGTGATGCCAATCTGTAGAATCTAGAAAAGCAATAAATCACATAAATTGGTTACTTTTCTCAGAGTGTTTGACAGCCCGCCACACGTGGACTACCTTAAAAGGCGTCAATTGTATAGACAAAAGTCACCCAGCCCGGCCACTAAGCTACGACAAATATTTTAAGTCTGATAATAACCTCTTGTTCGTAGATCCTTAGCGATGGTAGAATTTGTAGTTATTCGCGTGTCCACTATTGAGCTACAGAAGGGCTGCAACTTATATACATTCGGCTTGCACACATTTGATTTACATACATTCGACTTAAACATTCGACTTATAAACAGTCGGAGATACTAACCCAAATCCAACTGAAAATAACAAAGATACAGAAATATTGTAATAAAACAATATTAGATCATTTAATACCTTATATCTCTCATATGAAAAATATTTAGATAAGTATGCACGCACGCACTACTCTCTCACTATGGTATGACTGTGCCCTCTCCCCCCACCTGAGGGACGGGGAAAGATGAGCGTAACCGGAAAGAAATGTGTGTGTATATATGTATATATATATATATCTATGTATATATATATATATATATATATATATATATATATATATATATATGTATTTATACACCTATACTGTATATATATGTATATATATACTGTATATATATACTATATATATATAAAATATATATGGATGTATATGTATGTATATATATACATATATATGTATATATGTATATGTATGTTTGTATATATACATACTATATATATATATATATAAAATATATATGGATATATATGTATGTATGTATGTATATATATACATATATATGTATATATGTATATGTATGTTTGTATATATACATACATATATATGTATATATATATATATATATATATATATATATATATATATATATATATATATATATATATATATATATATATATATGGTCTGGTAATTGCTTGGACCTCGTATACATTGACTCCCCTGGCGTTATAGCTAGTAAGGTTGGTTCTCCAGTCGGGACATCTGATCATGCCTTGATTTCATTAGTAGTGAAGACTGAGCAGCCTGTCCCTGATATACCATACTCTTGTAAAATTTATATGAAATCCAAAGCAGACTGGAATGGGATTTTGCATGATCTTTTTTGCTTGAATTGGTCTCAATCATATAGTAGTGTAGATCCTGTTGTCCCTTTGAATGAGAATCTAGTCAACATAATTGATAGGCGTATCCCTCTCGTGTGCTAAGGTACCGAGTGAAGGACAAACCGTGGTTCAATGATGATTGAGACGTGCTTATTTGGAGAAGCAGGAGGCCTATCAACTTTGGAAGGGTAACAGATCAGATTTGACCTGGAACAACTATAATCAGCTTCGAGTTTTTGCTCAGAGAGTTTAATGCCTCAACTGAAAAGGAGTACAATTTAACCATAAAAGAAACCCTTTCTGGTACAACTCAGGAACAAATGGTGGTCTACCCTTAAATCTGCACTCTTTGGTGTAGATGCAACAGTTCCTCCTTTACTTGAACCAAATGGCTCAGCCACTCACTGTCCAAAGGAAAAGGCAACTCTTTTGGCTGATGTTTTTGACAATAAACAGAGTAATGAAAAACTTGAACTTCCTCATGCCTGTTTTCCTGAGGCTAAACTAACTAGTTTAGCTTTTCGATCTCTTGAGATTAAAGCTCTGTTGATGGACCTTGATGCTTATGGGGGTGTAGATCCAAATGGTATTTTTCCTTTGTTTTTTATAAAGACAGCAGATTTCTTGTCTCCAAAATTATCTGTTATTTTGCCGCAAGTTAGCAAGAAGAGGTGCTTTTAGCACTTGTTGGAGAATTGGTAATGTTACTCCTCTATGTAAATGTGTTTGTGGTAGCTAGAGTCCCACTGATTACCGCCCAATTTCCATAACTCCCATATTATCTAAAGTTTTTGAACGTCTTCTGGCAAAATGTCTTATAGGTTTGCTGAAGGTAATCATCTATTCCCTAGTTTGCAATTTGGTTTTCGTAAAGGCCTTGGAGCATATGATGCCCTTCTTACAATCTCCAATGCTGTACAGAAATCTCTTGATTGTGGTCAGGAAGTTCATATGATTGGCCTTGATTTTAGTGCTGCCTTTGACCGTGTTAATCATGAGGCCCTTGTTTTCAAACTGAAACAGTTGGGAGTGGGTGGGTCGTTTCTTTAGAATTATTATTGATTTTTTAAGTAATAGATCTTAAATAGTTGTTGTTGATGGGCACCATAGTGAGTATAGGAATGTGATATCCAGTGTTCCACAGGGTAGTGTTCTTGGCCCATTACTTTTCATACTGTATACACATGACATGTGGTTTGGCCTAGAAAACAAGCTTGTTGCATATGCAGATGATGCTACTCATCTGTTTTTTGACGTTGTTAATAGTTTATATTGGACATATCTGTTTTGACGTTGTTACTTTTTTTAGAATGATTTATTGTTAATTTATTCTCATCATTTATTTATTTCCTTATTTCCTTTCCTCACTGGGCTATTTTTCCTATTGGAGCCCTTGGGCTTATAGCATCTTGCTTTTCCAACTAGGGTTGTAGCTTGGCTAGTAATAATAATAATAATGGTAATATATACATATACTGTATGTATATACATATACTGTATGTATATACATATAATGTATATATATATATATATATATATATATATACTCTCTCTATATATATATATACTAATATATATATATACATATATATATATATTATATATATATATATATACAT
>NC_090751.1:90160910-90165910 GCF_036898095.1 Palaemon carinicauda | reverse complement strand
ACTCCTGTGTATATTGATTAGATTTATATCTAGGTAGAGCAGAGGCACAGTATCTAGTGACGAAGTACGATAACTTATCGGCTAATGCATGATGTTCCATCATCATCATCTGTCTCTACGCTTATTGACGTAAAGGGTCTCGGTTAGGATTTCGCTAGTCATCTCTATATTGAGCTTTTAATTCTTTACTTCTCCATTCATCATCTCCTATTAGCGATTCATAGTACTCAGCCATGTAGGCCTGGGTCTTCCAACCCTTCTAGTGCCTTGTAGAGTCCAGTTGAAAGTTTGGTGAACTAATCTCTCTGGGGAGTGCGAAGTGCATCCCCTAACCATCATTTAACTTTTAAAATGACGTCTTTTATGGTTTTAAATTGAATAACATTTTATTCTTTAGTTATAACAAACAATATCGGCGTCAATGATCTTCGATGTCAGGATGCCAGGAGACGCCAAATCAATCAATCAATCAGCCAGATTTCTGGCAGGCAATCTATGGATGGAGTGGTGTGTCATACTTAAGTTCTGAATTCTCACTGATGTGAAAATTACTCTGAGAATGGAGAGAAATCTTGACTGGCTTTGCCTAGGGGTTGATGATGTTGCCATTTGACAAACTAATTAGGTAGTTTTCATTGAGAGAGAGAGAGAGAGAGAGAGAGAGAGGAGAGAGAGAGAGATGAGAGAGAGGAGAGAGAGAGAGAGAGAGAGGAGAGAGATTTACTTCACGACCTCATGATAACGTTTTATTTATATAATTTTTCCCATCTTCAAGACCTTGAGTTTTGGATGCTGGGGGCGGTTTAAGGATTAAAGGCCGTTCATGAATGGCAGAGGCAAAGGACAATGATAGTATCCTAGCTAGCAGGACACTGTCCTAAAGGCTCTACCATATTTACCTATGATCAGTGCCCAAACTCCCCTCTCCACCCAAGGTGGGACCAGAGACGGCTAGGCAATGTCCCCCTATCCTTAGGTCACAATGATGGTAAGGTTTCAGACACTACATGGAGCTATCGAGCTTGAGTTTGACTCGAACCCCCAGTCCGACAGAATGCCAGGCAGTGATTGTTACCAATAGTGATTTTCATTGCCCGTATATCTACTGATGCCGTGCCAAATGATGTTACTAACCAATCATTCATCTCTCTCTCTCTCTCTCTCTCCTCTCTCTCTCTCTCCTCTCTCCTCTCTCTCTCCTCTCCTCTCTCCTCTCTCTCTCCTCTCTCATAATGGATGCAGCGAATCAAAAATTCCAGGAATATTTGTTTACTATTCAATTTAAGTTATCAAGTTATTGGTAGAACTGGTGTTCTGCAAATGTATGTATGTATGTATTTATAAATATACAGTATATTTATGTATATATGTGTACATATATATTATATATATATATATATAATATATATATATATATATATATATATATATACCTATATACATTATATATACATTATGTATATTATCTATATATTTTATCTATATATATATATATATATATATATATATATTATATATATATAATATATATACATATATATATATATATATATATATATATATATATATATATATATATTATATACACACACACACACACACACACATATATATATATATATATATATATATATATATATATATATATATATATATATATATATATATATGTATATATTATATAACACACATTTATATATGTGTATATATACGTATATATAATAAATAATATGAGCTGTCATTATTTTTCTTCAGTTATGACCTTGAATATCTGAAAAAAAATTTAATGAAAAGAAAATAAACATTTTGAATTTCCTTCAGGATACGAAGAGTAGGCTGAGTGTAAGGTATATGGATGTTCTCAACATCGTTATCACCATCACTCTCTCTCTCTCTCCTCTCTCTCTCTCTCTCTCTCCTCCTCTCTCCTCTCTCCTCTCTCTCTCTCTCTCTCTCTCTCTCTCTCTGTATATATATATATATATATATATATAATATATATATATATATATATTTATATATCATATATATATATATATATATATATATATATATATATATATAAAGTATCGTACTATATCCGTACAAAACGTATATGCAAGCAGCCTTTATTGTCTTACTTGTTATTATTTTTATGGTAAATTTGTATGGAAACAAAATTAAATTCTATCATTATGGCTATGTATCAGCATTCATTTAAACTTTATATTTTCTTTCTTAAAACTGAATAGTTTCATTAGTTTAGAATTGCGTGTTTTAAAAAAGCATCGCCAAATGGATTATTGTATATACATCTATTTGCTAAAAAAAAAAAAAAAAGTTTTCCGGAAAATATTAGACTGTATAAAATAAAAGTGGTTAAGTTCTTAAATTCTCGGTAACTTTTTTTTTTAGTTATTAGAAATAGTAATGACTATATCATGAATAGTTGCATCTCCCATTTTATATGAAGTTCATGATTACATTTTCATTGAATTAGAAGACTCACATGTACTGATATTCATTGCTACCACTCTTAGTTGTATCCTCAACAGACAAGCGACCAGTTATCGGAAGGACCCGTAGAATATAGCAGTAATGAATATAGAGTCACATTCATGACCTCTTAGTATGCGACGAACAACATTGCTGTAAGTCCGTTGAAATTATACCGGCTTAGTCTCGTACCTGTTCTATATGCGTATTGCAGAGCTTATTCAATGGGCTCGAAACACGTCTATAGAATATTTAGCCTTAAGCATGTCCATATATTTCTCCCTTTTCGATCTGACTGGGTTCACTAATGAGGGCTTGGCTTGAAGATGGGAAAAATGTCATCACAAATTATATCCAATTTACATAGGGAGCCGGATCCAGGCTGTAGGATACCATTATCAGGTTTCAATGACGCAAAGAACACGGACACAAGGTTGGTTAGTAGAGTAAACAAGGCGTTCGTTGTCCGTAGAGTTTTATCGAACAGAAAATTGTATTTTGTATATGAAAAATAAACTGTATAGATTTAGATATACAGGGTGTCCGTAAATAACTCTATACTTTATATATATATATATATATATATATATATATATATATATATATATATATATATATATGTGTGTGTGTGTGTGTGTATATATATGTGTGTGCATATATATACAGTATATACATATATATATATATATATATGCACATTTATATAATATGTATGTATGTATATGTATACACATACATATATATATAATATATATATATACACATACTGTATATAATGCATATATATATATATATATATATATATATATATATATATATATATATATATATATATATATATATAAATCTAATTATATATGTATGTGTGTTTTATCAAAACCATTGATGAGATATCTTTATCAGATTTATATTATGTCCTCAACAGTTATCAAAGTTTTAAATCTCGTTGATTATGTGTATTTCAGGTACTCTGTTGAGGAGAGAATTACTGTTAAATGAGCCCCTAAAAATAGGTACTCCTCGAGAAGAGACATAATGTCCAGCATGGTTTAATGGAACAAAATCTGATACGCAGACTTGAAGTAACTGCAGCCCTACGCAGAGTACAGATCCAACATTTCATGAATGACACAAGAAATTTATGAGATAAAGAATTGGATGACCAAGAAGGTTTGAGAAAAGCATAGATCGTGTGAGACAAGCCTTTGATTATTCTCCCTCACAGCCCATAAGTACTTCTGCCAAGCGCTTGCACACTTAAGAAAAACCGCAATTCTAATCAGAAATTCTCCTTAAAAAATATACTTTTCTCAGCTGTATTTCAGTACAGTACAGGCGACCGTAATCTTACCATACTTTGTTGTTAAATATTACGGGTCGGTGACCGTAATATCACTCCTTTACGTCAATATAACAGTTTTTAAAACGGCAAAACTCTTGGAATAAATGTTGCAGGTATTTATCTTTTTTTTTTAATGGAAATTTTTAACAGTCCAGCTAACACGCCCAACAGTGTTCTAAGTCCTACACAAGAACTTGCTGTTGTATGTTAACAAAGCGTATTTCATACAGGCACTAAATTATAAACGAAGACAAAGAGAGTTGCAGTTAACACGCTCGTGCGAATTTCTGAGGATGAAACATTCCTATGTCGAAATTATTTTAGTGATGAGGCAACACTTCATGTTTCAGGAAAACTGAACACAATTTGAGAATCTGGGGATCATAACATACCCTTTTAACCAGGAAATTCGCTGGGATAGTCCAAAGGAGATCTCCGTTATTACAGATGTTTACCTTGATTTTTGACTGAATATTTGGCACCACAACTTGATGACCTTCAACCAACCATCATTTTCTAACAAGGTAATGCACAACTACATTGAGGATTTCGTGTTCGTGGATTCCTAAATCAAATATTTTCCGACCGATGTATTAGAATGGATAGCCCAATTCTCTGTCCACCTTGTTCACCAGATATTATTCCCCTGAACTTTTTTTTTTATATAGCTAAATTAAAGATGTAGTGCACCGAACAAAGATAACGGACATCACCTATCTTTTTGCAATAGATCACTGTTGTTATTTCCACCATTGTGGAGTCTATGTTACGCGAACATGTCGAGAATGTCAATAAATGGAAAACTGTTTTGATGAAATACGGTAGAATTTAAATCGTAAATTATTGCCGTTGACAGCCGTGCTAGTTTTAGTTAGGCAAATGTGTGAAATAACCCAAATGAGCCTCCAGGAGCTAGCAGTAGCCTGATCCTGGAAAGTCATTAGTATTGTCTTGGTGGAATATTGTCGCCCTTTACATCTCCAGTTGATATAGCACCGGTATCATTACGGTGACGGGATAACTTATTTAAAGAGGCCACAGTGAGGTTGGCTACCTTCCCCGGCACGTGAATATACTGGAATAATATACAGGTATAAGATTCCTTGCGAGCACGTTCTACAGTCTTCGTTCTACAGTCTTGTAGGTGCACAACTAGAGTGATTACCTATACGTCATCGTCTTC
>NC_090751.1:90134724-90160410 GCF_036898095.1 Palaemon carinicauda | reverse complement strand
TTAAGTAAAATATAGAAATTTAATCGCCTGAAATTACATATAAAAATCAGGTTATATATCATTTTAGAAAGATGTGTGTTACTGTAAGGACATGAGTCATGGTATGACAATGAAACAATCTCCAACAAATTTAGTAAATTTGAGAACAAAGCCAACAGAAAAATATTGCGAGTTAAATGGCAGGACACGATTGGAAATGAAACTATAAGAGAGATTACTCAGTGCCATGTCTGGATGAGATCATGATGAGGGTTAGATGGAGATGGTTTGGGCATGCTCTACGTATACGCACTACCAAAAAGAGATTAGTTCACCAAACATTTAACAGGGCTCCAGAAGGTACTAGAAGAGTTGGAAGACCCAGGCCTACATGGCTGAGGACTTTGAAGCGTGAAGTCAGAGATGATTATCAGCTCACGATAGAGACGACTGGCAAAATCTAACCGAGGACCTTTGCGTTAATATTCGTAGGAAGAGATGATGATAATGATGATGTATTTTTTTTAAATAGATATCGTCACTGCAAAGATCCGTGTGTTGATGAGCCACTGTCCTTGTCCTATAATAATCATTTGAGTTTTGTTAAGGTTTTAACTTTAACAACCTAATCCCAGGACTCGTAGTACTCTTCCAGTAAAAAATAATTAATGACCCAACTATAGGTTTCTATGTAGATGACTCCAAGTAGGGTCTGTTTTCATTAAAACTCATTTCCCATTCTTGAAATAGCTGCAAGCTATTTAGAGTAGCTTTAATTTTACAAGATGGCAAGACCAATGGAGGATTTCTGGCCAATAACACAAGGAAACTAGTTAAATACTGTGCAACAGCTATGAATGTGAAAGAAAAAAAAACACACACAGTTTCATACTACTGGAGAAAGCAATGCTCATATCAACCTACGCTCATGAAGTCAATGAAAATCTGAAATTTCTCATTCAAAGAAAAAGAAATTCCAGCGCACTCTCTTTCTGCACGGGTCTTATTGCAAGAGACTTTTGCAGTTTCGTGAACACAGCAATAATTAGCAATATGCTGTGACTGGAACAGTAGGATGATTCTCCAACATGAACCAAAAAAAAAAACAATTTTATTGTTTATTTCCGAAGAACTCCGAATTTACCTTTTGCGTGTTTCACTTCATAAAAATTGTGGTTTCTCCTTCCATTCATTCAGAAAACACAAACATATATATACATATATATATAAATATATATATATATATATATATATATATATATATATATATATATATATCAATATATATATATATATATATATATATATATATATATATATATATATATATATATATATATAGTATATAGATATATATATATATATATATGTATATATATACATATATATATACAGTATATATATATATATATATATATATATATATATATATATATATATATATATATATATATACACACAAACATACAGGCACGAACTCATAGAATGATAATGGATAGTCCATTACCCATCTGAAAATTATTCACGTGTTTTTAAACAGATTGGACTATCCACTATCATTCTAGGAGTTCATGTCTGTGTGTGTGTGTGTGTGTATGTGTGTATGTATATATATAAGTATATATATATATATTATATATATATACAAAATATATATATATACACACATATATATATAGATATATATATATATATATAGAGAGAGAGAGAGAGAGAGAGAGAGAGAGAGAGATAGAGAGAGAGAGAGAGAGAGAGAGAGAGAGAGATAGAGAGAGAGAGAGAGAGAGAGAGAGAGAGAGAGAGAGAGAGAGAGAGAGAGAGAGAGAGAGAGGATATACACAAATACACACAAACATTAAATATATATATATATATATATATATATATATATATATATATATACGCACACACGTACGTACTCATGTTTACATAACAATCATATAGATATCTATATCATTAATTCTCTGTGGAATACTCCCCCGTATTTAATCAGAATCGGACATGTCAAAATCCTTGTTTTTCTCCCGACAAACGCGGACATTATATTTCTTGGATGTAAATCAGACGAGTTAATGAACCTTATGGCCTGTTCGTTGAGAATAAGAGCACACTATGAATAATAAGGACAATGGTAATGTCGGAATCAGTCTACTTGGTAAGCGCCAAGGGACGGAATGACCGGCGTACGAGCTCATCTAGTTACAAGCCTCGTCGTATATGGCGGAAGAAGAAGAAGAAGAAACACATATAGCATAAATCAATATGTGAATGATGAAAGACGAAACAGAATTGTAACGGAAGTCTTGAGTTCTTGCTAGTCTCTCTCTCTCTCTCTCTCTCTCTCTCTCTCTCTCTCTCTCTCTCTCTCTCTCTCTCTCTCTCTCTCTCAAGGACTGCCAGACTACGGATTAAGAAGGAATAGCAGTTGATCTCATGCCACTAACTCTTATCAAAAGTACCAAAAAATAAGAACAAGATGAGATCTTTGAAAAAAAAAATGATCTTGCAGCTGTCCTTAGGATATTGTGTTCAGCGGCGTTCTGACAAACTGTAACCAGAACTGTAACATTTCCTATAGGTTACAGTAAAGTATGAAAGCATTGCGTCTATGCGTTTGCCCTGACCTGCCCTACATTCCAAGTGACCTCATTACCATGCGCCGACCTCCCATATAATGGGAAATAGCCCGGGGCCTTCGTAACTTGGTTTTGCCAATTGCCGGACTCGGCTTAAGCAGTCTAGACCGTTAGAGAGAGAGAGAGAGAGAGAGAGAGAGAGAGAGAGAGAGAGAGAGAGAGAGAGAGAGAGAGAGAGAGAGAGAGCATTACGAAACGACAATGATTCTTTTTGGGCCTTGTCTCTGTGTCTTGAATACGTAAACCCTTAAATCAAGTCAGAGAAAAGATCAACAAACTGTATACAGAAATCTCATAGTTTTATATCTACACTTTAAAAGTTAAATGATTCCTTAATAATAAATAGTCTTTTCTATTAACCGTCTATTGAACGATAAAGACAGTTCTGATAAAAAGAGAAACAAATAAATATAAGAGGTATGGAGTATCACTGTATCATGTGACCAAGCGAAAAGTACAGGTGTTATGCTTAGACTTCTATAACGTCACCAAAAGAAGGCGGAGCTAAGGATGCACCGAGGTTTCCTATTGGCCAACTCTGTAATTCGAGGAACGCCCCCCTGCAGGGACACTAGTGATGAAGAGATGTTGTGATCGTCGAAAAGTTGTGATTGAATTTAACGGGAAATGACAAATAAAACTATAAATAGGGTGTATAAGGAATGGAGACAATAATCAAAAAATAACATTTGAAGAAATTGCCAATAAAGATAGAACAGCATCTTATAAAATCCTAGCTGGAAGACAAGAAAAGATGTGACCAATATGAAGATGAATACGACACCGGATGGATGGAAGTGATTGAAAATGAGGGGGGAGGGAGAAGGAGGATAGTAGGGAGCCTATAAGTGTCAGTGTAAGGGGAAGGAAGGGGGAGAGAAGATAAGGAAAGGGGGAGGGGGTGTCAGGCGAGAAACTTGGGATAGAGGACAGACCTGAATTGCCCATGAGATCAGTATAAGGTGAACTGCACCACTGTGAGAGACAAGAGTGCCCAAAGTTAAAGACAGGCAGTCGGCCCACAGGAAGTAGTTATTAACTCTAAAAATAAACCGATCGACGTCACAGATTAAAAAAAGGTAAGAAGGCTCCATTTCTTCATTTCAATTGTCCTTAATGTATTTTTGCGTTTGTAAGGTTTTTCGTTTTTTTTTTTTTTTTTTGGTGGAAAGGGTAAATTGTTCCTCTAGTTGTCTACTGTATTGAGATTTAGAATAAAACTATAAATCCTAACTATGAATCCTATGACGTTTAATAGTCCATTAGCTTCTAAAATGAAAATGATTAAAACTGTAACAATATATATTTGGATCAAAATGAATTCGACATCGTTTATTATATATTCATATTACAAACCCTCATTTTCATAAAAACTTCGACCATATTTTCAATGATAAAATAAAAGTAATCTGCCATTTTTTTTTAACACGTCCAAATGAAAATTTAAGAGAAAAGCATGTTCATGATTTTTCTAAACATTCGGTAAAAAACTTTAAAGAATACACCACCTCTGAAGAGAAGAGGATTTCTGGCTTTTAGTAGTATGACATTGCTGAGTGCCATGGCGTTTCTTCATAAGCTATTTACATAAACACGCAACATACATACACACAAACACACACACGCACACACACACTATATATATATATATATATATATATGTATATATATATGTGTGTGTGTATATGTGTATATATATATATATATATATATATATATATATATATATATATATATATATATATATATACAGTATATATATGCACATATATATATACATATATAGATATAATGTATATATATACATATATATATATATATATATACATATATAGATATATTGTATATATATATCCATATATATATACATATATAGATATATTGTATATATATACACATATATATATTTGTATATATATATTATCTGTTATTCTCGTATTAAGGCAGATGATAAGTGAACATTGAGGATTAACAGAATGGGTTCCTAGGGATTGCAAACAAAGCAGGGAAAGCAAATAAGTTGATGGATTGACAAACTAAGAAAATTTTGGATATACACAGGCATAGAAAGACCATATATAAACGGGAGTGGAGGGACATGCCTAAGGCCATTATCCAGCAGTGGACAAGCAACTACGGATGATGTTCTTTATACACACACACACACGCACACACACATATATATATATATATATATATATATATACAGTATATATATAAATTGTATATATATATATATACTGTATATATATAAATTGTATATATATACTGTATATATATATATATATATATATATATATATATATATATATATATATATATATATATATATATATATATATATAAAGTCTGCATATGTAAAGAGAAAATATATAAAATTTCTTGTCCAATAAAGACTTCATATCTCTCTCTCTCTCTCTCTCTCTCTCTCTCTCTCTCTCTCTCTCTCTCTCTCTCTCTCTCTCTCTCTCTCTCTCTCTCTCCATTTACGAACATAGTAAATTCAAAGCTCACTCTAGTCACTTCGCCGATAAAAAAAAACGGAATAAAAGACGTAAAATAACGAAACATAATTATACGTTTTAAACAGGTAGGATTTTGTCGTTTCACAAATACAAATACGTCTTTCCCAAAACTAAATCCAATAATAGAAGGTTCTAGAAAAAGATTCCTCGTTCTTTGCAACATGCCTGCTGCCTCTGAGTTATTCAACTGAAGGAAAAGGAATCTCTCTAAGTTAGATGGCATATCACCACCCGCCGAGCAAACGAAACCTGATTCGGAAGATGAAAGTTTATTATCACCATGGACCAAGGCTTAGTGGGAAAATGCTTCTTAGTTTATTTTCAACATGGACCAAGGCCTAGTAAGAACACGCGTATCCAAACAGTACGTGTCAGTCGAGAAGTTTAAAGAAGTTAAAGGTACTATCGGAAACACACATATAACTGGTTATGATAACCAGATGATCCCCATACAACCACGTATCACGTTTCCAGCGATATACGCAACTTCAAGACTGGTGGTTTGGGTGACGTTCTCTTATAACTGATGATAAACTATGAAATAATTGCCAGTCATGTTTTTCATTGGCTCTTCCTATCCATGAGATAGGTATATCGTTTCGCCTGGCGAAAGATTCTCTCTCTCTCTCTCTCTCTCTCTCTCTCTCTCTCTCTCTCTCTCTCTCTCTCTCTCTCTCTCTCTCTCTCTCTCTCTAAAATATATCTTCAAGTTAAACCTAAATAACGGCATAAGTTGCTATTGGACTCATCTTCCATAAATACAAGGTATTTTCAACTATTGAGAAAAAATGTGGCAAAGTTTGCATTTCTAAAAATCGTGTTTGCTAATCACGTTAAAAGAGCATTATCATAATCCTACAAAAATACAAAAGCTGTGAACAGTCTAGACTTAATAAACCTGACCAGTCAACACTCATCGCTATCATCATCTTCTCCAGCGCATATTGACGCAAAGGACCTCGGTTAGATTTCCCCAGTCGTCTCTATCTTGAGCTTTTAAGTCAATATTTCTCCATTCATCATAGTCCTCAGCCATGTAGGCCTGGGTCTTCCAACTCTTCTAGTGCCTTGTGGAGCCCATCTGAACGTTTAGTGAACTAATCTCTCTTAGGGAGTGCGAAGAGCATACCCAAACCATCTTCATCTACCCCTCATCATGATCTCATCCACACATGGCACTGAGTAATCTCTCTTATAGTTTCATTTCTAATCGTGTCCTGCCAATTAACTCCCAATATCCTTCTGAGGTCTTTGTTCTCAAATCTTCTAAATCTATTGTAGATTGTTTCATGGTCATACCATGACGCATGTCCATCCAGTAACACCGATCTCACTAAACTGATATAGTGTCTGATTTTTATGTGATTTCAGATGATTTGATTTCCAAATTTTACTTAACCTAGCCACTGTGTTTTTTTTTTTTTTTTTTTTTTTTTTTTTCAATATTTCACTGAACTCGAGTTCTAAAGACCATGAATTGGAGATCATAGTTCCTAAATACTTGAATGATTCTACCACATCAATCCATTCTCCTTGTAATGATATTTCATCTTCCATTGCATACTTAATTCTCATTACCTCTGTCTTTCTTCTACTTATCTTCAGTCCAACCTCGTGTGATATTTCCTGCACTATTCACATCCAAAATATGGGCGCCTTCCTTCTCAACTGTATTTGTTTGCCAATGTGAAGAGTCCTCCAAATCGCATTCATCTTGTTGCCACCGGATTTAGTCCGGCCCACCTCTATGTCATACAAATTTTCCGAACAGAGACTAAGTCTATTCACATGATTTCGGTCAGAGGTCCCTGATGTGAGGCTCCTGTTTCATTTATACATAAACCTTCCATGGAATAATCGAACCATGTAACAGCCTTACTTACTTGCTGAATTCAAATGAATCAGATCAGGGACATCCAGCCCGTACCTGTTTCCTTCACTTGTAAAACAAATCCTGAGCACAGGATATTAACGTAATAAATCCTGAATACAAGATAATAACGTAATAAATCCTAAACACAGGATATTAACGTAATAAATCCTGAACACAGGATATTAACGGAATGGAATAAATCCTGAGCACATGATATTAACATAAATCCTGAGCACAAAATATTATCGGAATAAATCCTGAGCACAGGATATTAATGGAATAAATCCTGAGCACAGGATATTAATGGAATAAATCCTAAGCACAGGATATTAACAGAATAAATCATGAGCACAGGATATTAACTGACAAAATCCTGAGCACAGGATAATAACGGAATAAATCCTAAGCACAGGATAATAAAGGAATAAATCCTGAGCACAGGATATTATCAGAAAAAATTCTGAGCACAGGATATTAACGGAATAAATCCTGAGCACAGGATATTATCGGAATAAATCCTGAGCACAGGATATCAACGGAATAAATCCTGAGCACATGATATTAACGGAATAAATCCTGAGCACAGGATATCAATGGAATAAATCCTGAGCACAGGATATGAACGGAATAAATCCTGAGCACAGGATATTAACTGACGAAATCCTGAGCACAGGATAATAACTGACAAAATCCTGAGCACAGGATAATAACGGAATAAATCCTTAGCAGAGGATATGAATGGAATAAATCCTGAGCACAGGATATGAATGGAATAAATCCTGAGCACAGGATATGAACGGAATAAATCCTGAACGCAGGATATGAACGGAATAAATCCTGAACGCAGGATATGAACGGAATAAATCCTGAACACAGGATATGATTGGAATAAATCCTGAACACAGGATATGAACGGAATAATTCCAGAGCACAGGATATTAACAGAATAAATCCTGAGCACAGGATATTAACAGAATAAATCCTGAGCACAGGATTTAAAGAGAATAAATCCTGAGCACAGGATATTAACGGAATAAATCCTGAGCACAGGATATGAACGGAATAAATCCTGGGCACAGGATATAAATGGAATAAATCCTGAGCACAGGATATGAACGGAATAAATCCTGAGCAGAGGATATGAACGTAATAAATCCTGAACAGAGAATATAAACGTAATAAATCCTGAACAGAGGATATAAACGTAATAAATCCTGAGCACAGGATATTAACAGAATAAATCCTGAGCACAGGATATGAACGGAATAAATCCTGAGCACAGGATATGAACGGAATAAATCCTGAGCACAGGATATTAACGGAATAAATCCTGAGCACAGTATATTAATGGAATAAATCATGAACACAAGATATTAACAGAATAAATCCTGAGCACAGAATACTAACATAATAAATTCTGAGCACAGAATACTAACATAATAAATCCTGAGCACAGGATTTGAACAGAATAAATCCTGAGCACATGATTTTAACTGACGAAACCCTGAGCACAGGATATGAACGGAATAAATCCTGAGCACAGGATATGAACGGAATAAATCCTGAGCACAGGATATGAACGGAATAAATCCTGAACACAGGATAGGAACGGAATAAATCCTGAGTAGATATATTAATAGAATAAATCCTGAGCACATGATATAAATGGAATAAATCCTGAGCACCGGATATTAACGGAATAAATCCTGAGCACAGGATATTAACAGAATAAATCCTGAATACAGGATATTAACGGAATATATCCTGAGCACAGGATATTAACGGAATAAATCCTGAGCACAGGATATTAACTCACGAAATCCTTAGCACAGGATATTAACGAAATAAATCCTGGGCACAGGATATTAACGGAATAAATCCTGAGCACAGGATATTAACGGAATAAATCCTGTTCACAGGATATTAACGGAATAAATCCTGAGCACAGGATATTAATGGAATAAATCCTGAGCACAGGATATAAATGGAATAAATCCTGAGCACAGGATATTAACGGAATATATCCTGAGCACAGGATATAAACGGAATAAATCCTTAGCACAGGATTATAATGGAATAAATCCTGAGCACAGGATATCAATGGAATAAATCCTGAGCACAGGATAATAATGAAATAAATCCTGAGCACAGGATATTAACAGAATAAAAACTGAGCACAGGATATTAATGAAATAAATCCTGAGCACAGGATATAAATGGAATAAATCCTGAGCAAAGTATATTAATGGAATAAATCCTGAGCACAAGATATAAATGGAATAAATCCTGAGCACAGGTTATAAATGGAATAAATCCTGAGAACAGGATATTAATCGAATAAATCTTGAGCACAGGATATAAATGGAATAAATCCTGAACACAGGATATTAATGGAATAAATCCTTAGCACAGGTTATCAATGGAATAAATCCTGAACACAGGATATTAATTAAATAAATCCTTAGCACAGGATATTAATGGAATAAATCCTGAGCACAGGATAATAATGGAATAAATCCTGAGCACAGGATAATAATGGAATAAATCCTGAGCACAGGATATTGACGACTTTAGTGTAGCTAAGAGCTCCTCTGACGGAATCAAGATAAAAAGCATCTTTATTCAGAATGGGTGAGAGTTGATTTGCAGCATAAACTATTTATCTATAACGCTGCTGGATGGTATTGAATCATGTACTAGTATTGTGGAAAAAATGTGCAATGCTGACAAATTGGCAATTTAGCACTCTTGTGTCCTTCGTGTCTGCACAAAGCTGGCAAATTTGCACGTTTGCATCTGTGTAATTCGGGAAAATTCTAATTTTTGTGTGCCCACAATGCAGCAAATTAGCACTTTTGTGCCTCCACTGCTGGCAAAATATCACTTTTTTTTTCTACAGATTCTAATGGTGTGAAAATAGTACGATACTGTCTAAAATCTAAACCGTTTATTGCTACACGAGTTTATACGCTAAAATCGTTAAATGTTTTGTAAATGGCTTAATATAATCTCGTATGTTGATGACATACTATTTGAAGGTTGTTAAAACTGTACTCTCCAAAAAGAGGGATAAATTACAAATAAAAAATAAATTATCGCATTAATTCGTTTATATCTAGATCTTAATACAACAAACTACATAAATATGGAATAAACAAAAGTACAGAAAACCAATTAGGAAATCATGGAATGGTTATTTATTTTTCCAAAATGAAAAATACGTATTTTAAAAATCTGGAAATCGAAAATTCAAATATTATTATGTGGTAAAGGTTCAATAGCCATTATATTGGACTGTCCATATTCTGAGTATCCTTTTCTTAATTTCTTTAAGAGAAAAATCTTCTAACCATTATGATTATTAAATACTGCCTAAATAATAAGCAAAAGATGAAAATGATTTCTTTCGGGCCGTTAAAAAAAGACGGCTTAGTGTTACGGTTTCTAAACATTGCAATTTATCCATATTGTTTATTTCATTTTTATTCTATTTATTTTTTATTTTGGCGATGTTAATGTTCTCAAAAAATTCTATTTTACTTGTTAGTTGCTTCTCTTGTAGTTTCTTTGTTTCCTTTCCTCACTGCTTATCCAAATAGGGTTGTAGCTTACCAAGTAGTAATAATAATAATAATAATAATAATAATAATAATAATAATAATAATTATTATAATTATTATTATTATAAAAATAACAATTATTATTATTATAAAAATAACAATTATTATTATAAGAACAATAATAATAATATTAATAATAATTATGATAAAAATAATAATTATATGAAAAATAAAATTATTATAATAAAAATGATAATAATAATTATAAAAATAATAATAATAATTATAAAAATAATAATAATAATTATAATAAAAATAATAATCATTATAATAAAAATAATAGTAATAATAATTATAATAAAAATAATAATAATTATTATAACAAAAATAATAATTATTATAATAAAAATAATAATACTACTACTAATAATAATAATAATAAATAGTGAAGAAATCCTTTGTCATCTTAATTAAAAACACTCATATATTTTTAGTCTTTTCCTCAAACACTGAAACTATTCTCTGATCTTTAAGATGCTCTAAATTTATTTTGCACATTACAAGTTTTTGCTGATTATTTCTATTGGTTGCATTTGTTTTTAACTTTCATTTTCGTTATTTTAAACATTTATGGAACCTATTATATGAAAGCTTGGTTAATATGCTAATGGTATCTTTGTATTGTTTTCAATTTCTCTCTCTCTCTCTCTCTCTCTCTCTCTCTCTCTCTCTCTCTCTCTACATATATATATATATATATATATATAATATATATATATATATATATATATATATATATATTATAATATATATATATATATACATACATACATATACATATATATATATATATATATACATACATAAGCCGTATATGTATATATATATATGTGTGTGTATATATTATATATATATATATATATATATATATATATATATATATATATATATATATATATGAGGACAGTATCAACATCACTTACACCTTGTTAAACTCTTATTTATGTAGAGATCTGGAATGCAAAAGTAACACGTTGGATTGGACTTATCAATTGTGCCTATGTAATACAGCGCTGGGTCCTGAGAGCCCATTTGGTGCCAAAGGTGTCCCCGAGGGAAACCATGGGAACGAAGGTCAAGTAGAGGGCTATAAAGTAAGTGCAGCTGCAAAGACCCTTAAAGGTATGCCTGCAGTGCTCCATCACTTTGCAAGACGTGAAATATTTGTGATGAGCATTCTTTACTTTTTTCAAGTGATTGTCGAAGATTTTCACAGGTAATAATGATGATAATGAATGGTAGTAGTAGCAGTAGCCGAGACGGTAGTGATTATAGTGATGAACGGAGGCACCGTTGAGCAAAAACGAAGTTTTAAAACTCGTTATATTATGAAGGAAAAATCATCTTCCTTTTCATAAGCGGCCCACAGATGGCATCAAAAACATTTGTAACTTTAGAGTTCGTTAAATAGAAAAAAACTCTTAATCTCAGATTATAAACTGGTTCTCTTTTTTAACATACATTCTTACCACATGAAAAATATATCAAATTTCAAATTAAGAGTTCTCAAAGGATTTGTTTTATGTCCATGTTTAGTAAGAACTGAGTTTTATTTGTAAATTGTACAAAACATGACCGAACTAGAAGTTAGAAATTTAGTGTGGCAATCGAAATTGCCTGAAATATCTGGTTGTAAACAAGACACGGAGGAAGTGTATGATTGATTGATTGATTGATAATGAGTTATCTGGCACCCTGACATCTAAGATCCTTATAACAGTTATATAGCTTTCAGAAGACCTGCTTCTGAAATAGATTTAAAAATACTACTAGTATGGTACAACACATCATGTCCGAGAATCTTGGTAAGAATGAACCCTCCCTTTTCAAACCTCGAGCCTCAAACAGACATTTATTTCATTCACTACTATAAGTGAGGCATTCGATCAACAAATGCCTCACTGTCAAGGGTACCAAACATTAATTGCTATATGGCTAATGTTGCCAAGTCATCAGAAACTCATGTGTCAACAGAATGTGACCAATGCAGAGACGACGAAGAGACGTCTCATACTTAGAGGAAGTGTGTAAGAAATTCCTTTGAAATCAGCAAACCACAAAATGACAGTTTGTCCTTACGCGAGTAAAAAGCCGGGTTAAGGAGTACGAGGAACCTTTAGGTAAAATAGTCTTGTGGCAAGATGCTATACCAACAAACAAACAAAAAGAAAAAAAAAAAAAAACGTAAAATACACTGCGATCCAGGTACTTTAGTTGTTAGCAAGAGAGGACGTCTCGAACACTATAATATGAAAAAATATTAAGAAACTTACATTTACAATTTTATAATTTATAATAATGTATACTTATATGAACAGATTCTTTAATCAACATATATTCACAATGGCACCTTTCACTATTCATCTAACAATGTTTATAAAATTACAAGCCTATTGACGAGTGAATACAGTTCGAACAGTAGTTTCAAATCCTATTTTACTCACATTAAAAGTATTTCAAAGTAACGAGAGAGAGAGAGAGAGAGAGAGAGAGAGAGAGAGAGAGAGATTATATGATCCAAGACTGTTTTTAATTGGAGCTTGTCTCGACAACTGACCATAAATAAAAATAAAACATTGAGCTTGCCTTTAGAAGCTTAATATATAAAGTTTTCGACCATCTATTTCAAAAAAAAAAAAAAAAATATTTGTAATCAAAGGTCAATGACGCATTGAGTTCTATGATGGAGAGATCCCATACCGTCTATATATCGTTCTATAGACTTAGCTTGGAAGATGACATGTTGGGCTTAACAAATTCTTATCGACTTCAGGCTGAAAGGAAATATGAAATCCAGGGAATAGCCAAATTGTAAAAATAAAAGAGAGAGAGGGGGGGGGGAAGAGCTTCAACTGAAATGAATCCAAATAGTTTCTACAGGGCAAAAAAAAAAATGCAGGAACGCATAGATATCAAAACTTAAGTGCGTAATCAGATATCCAATGTGATCAGTTAAAAAAAAAAAACAACAACATGTATCCAAGACGTTGCCAAATCTTAGACTGGACCAGTAATGGTGGTTATGCCTTAACTACTGTACCCCACCCGTCAAAATAGGAGGCCTAAAGATTCAGATAGATATGCACAAAACACAATATACAATGTGTGTATATATATATATATATTATATATATATATATATATATATATATTATCACTAAACACGATGCTCTTTATTATATAAGCGACATGCGTCTCCCCAAACGGAAAGGGGGAGACCGAGCAGTCATACGTTTAGCAATGCCGCTGGGCGTGGCACATAATAAATAAATATATATATATATATATATATATACACATCATCATCATCATCATCATCTCCTCCTACGCGTATTGACGCTAAGGGCCTCTGATAGATTTCGCCAGTTGTCTCTATCTTGAACTTTTCAATCAATACTTCTCCATTCATTATCTTCTATTTCACGTTTCATAGTCCTTAGCCATATAGGCCTGGGTCTTCCAACTCCCTTTCCGTTTGTTAGGGGGAAAAGCATGTCGCCTACAAAATAAAGAGAATCGTGTTTGGATATAGATATACATATACATACATACATACATACATATATATATATATATATATGTGTGTGTGTGTGTTTGTGTGTGTGTGTGTGTGTGAGTGTGTGTGTGTGTGTCAACAAAACCTTGATGTCTGTATCAAGAATTAAAACTCGCAGATGAGACGTAGTTAGTTCTCATTCAATGGGACCTGGAGGGTGGAAAGGCGTGATGGACGTGCCAACCAACCAGCGGCACCCCGTTTTCGGAAGGGTCATTCGAAGTCCGTTTTCTTTGGGATTATTGACCAAGAGGGACTTTTGGGCGGCTCTCTTCAATTTTCTCGTAGCGGGTTCTTGAAACGGTTGAGGTGAAAAGCTTACGTGGCCACATAACCATACAATATATGATTATGAAAGTATAGTTGTTTCAGAGGGAAATGAAAAGGGATATGACAAGAGTAAAAGCAAGGTGATATAATCAACATACAGTAAGTTAAAATACTGCCAATATTAAGAAAAAAAGTTTAGTGTTTTACGAACACCTCCAGGATTAAAATTCTCATGGCAACACCTCAGAGAGAGAGAGAGAGAGAGAGAGAGAGAGAGGGGGGGGGGGGTATATCTGACGTGAATTAGATAAGGCTTAAAGCATTAAATAAGAGACAAATGAACTTGTAATGTAATTGACTGGTTAAAAAGTTCTCTATGTCGTCTTGAATATGAAGCAGAGAGAGAGAGAGAGAGAGAGAGAGAGAGAGAGAGAGAGAGAGATGCATGACCTTAACACAAGTCCAGGAGATGAATGCCTCGATGTCCAATCGCCGGACAGAATGCCATGCGCCTGTTATTGCAGATAACGCTATATGGTGAACTTCGTATTCTGTGGGCGTCTCTACGAGCCAAGCATCTATTCAGAAGTGAGCAAGGTTCGTTTGCCCTTAAAAACAGATTGGACCAAGAATACCAACTTGAAGGTGCACAGGTTGCATCCCGAATGGAGGAGGAGGAACAGTCGTCAGTCATCAGCTAGTTTTTTTTTTCGTCTTAAAATATTTATTGGCACTATTTCCTTATGGCCTCTAATATTGTATTTGTTCATTGTTTCTCCGATCGTTTATTTATTTCCTTATTTTCTTTCCTCACTGGGTATTTTTCCCTGCTGGAGCCCTTGGGTTTATAGCATCTTACGTTTTCAAACTAGTAATAATAATAATAATAATAATAATAATAATAATAATAATAATAATGATACTAATAATAATAATAATAATAATAATAATAATAATAATAATAAAATTATAAAAAAAAGACTTTGAGGAAAGTAAAAAATTGATTCAATTTACCTAAAGCTTGAAAAACAAAAGATAAAGATTATCCACTTTGGAACATTGTTTGCTCTAATACTTAAAATGTCTTAAAATTTAAAGATTATTTTTAGGTCAAAAAGTGAAGGATGTGACGAAGCCTCGCCTTTTGAAATAGAGAAGCTGTAGAACAAGGAAACACACACACACACACACACACACAGATTTAGAAACAATCTAATGAATACAAAATGTTCCTTTTAATTTTATAGCTCAGTGTATGTTTCTGTGAGCATATGCAAATCACATTGATCACTAAAAAAACATCTCTTGCCATATCTCCACAGTCATTTTCTCTTCAATCAATGTCACAGTTACTCAAAGGACAGATATTTGCAATAATTTGGAATTGGATTAAGACTATACTTTGCTCTCTCTCTCTCTCTCTCTCTCTCTCTCTCTCTCTCTCTCTCGTACCAGAAATCCTCCTCAGTCACATGGAGATTTAAAAAACAGGTCCTCAACCTCACTTAAAACCAATCTTAAACCATTAAAATAGACATTTGTTTGTGCCAGACAGTTTTATCAACATGCGTGATAACGCTTACCTTAAGACATACTGTACATAAAAGCAACTAGCATATTTTCTAATCTTTCCTATTGTCCATATTTTAAACTAACAGATGTGAAAAGTACTTATGAAACCCAAAAGACCTAACATCTTCAAACATTGAAGACGATGACGTCTATGGCAATCACTCTAGTTGTGCACCTACAAGACTGTAGAACGAAGACTGTAGAACGTGCTCGCAAGGAATCCTATACCTGTAAATTATTCCCAGTATATTCACGTACCGGGAAGGTAGCTAACCTCACTGTGGCCTCTTTAAATAAGTTATCCCGTCACCGTAATGATACCGGTGCTATATCAACTGGAGATGTAAGGGGCGACAACATTCCACCAAGACAATACTAATGACTTTCCAGGATCAGGCTATTGCTAGTTCCTGGAGGCTCATTTGGGTTATTTCACTCATCTGCCTAACTAAAAATGGCACGGCTGTCAACGGCAATAATTTACGATTTAAATTCTACTGTATTTCATCAAAACAGTACTCCATTTATTGACATTCTCGACATGTTCGCCGTAACATAGACTCCACAATGGTGGAAATAACAACAGTGATCTATTGCAAAAAGATAGGTGATGTCCGTTATCTTTGTTCGGTGCACTACATCTTTAATTTAACTGCATAAAAAAAAAGTTCAGGGGAATAATATCTGGTGAACAATGTGGACAGAGAATTGGGCTATCCATTCTAATACATCGGTCGGAACATATTTGATTTAGGAATCCACGAACACGAAATCCTCAATGTAGTTGTGCATCACCTTGTTGGAAAATGATGGTTGGTTGAAGGTCATCAAGTTGTGGTGCCAAATATTAAGTAAAAAATCAAGGTAAACATCTGTAATAACTGATTGAAGAAAATGAACCTACGATTCGAATGCACGTAATCCCACAGCACACAATCACCTTTGGACTATCTCAGCGAACTTTCAAGTTAAAAGGGTATATTATGATCCCCAGATTCTCATATTGAGTTCAGTTTTCCTGAAACATGAAGTGTTGCCTCGTCACTAAAATAATTTCGACATAGGAACGTTTCATTCTCAGTAATTCGCACGAGCGTGTTAACTGCAACTCTCTTCGTCTTCGTTTATCATTTAGTGCCTGTATGAAATACGCTTTGTTAACATACAACAGCAAGTTCTTGTGTAGGACTTAGAACACTGTTGGGCGTGTTAGCTGCACTGTTAAAGATTTCCATTAAAAAAACGATAAATACCTGCAACATTTATTCCAGGAGTTTTATCATTTTAAAAACGGTTATAGGAGTGATATTACGGTCACCAATCCGTAAAATTTAATAAAGTATGGTAGACTACGGTCGCCTGTACTGTACTGAAATACAGCTGAGAACAGTATATTTTTTTTACGCAGAATTTCTGATTAGAATTACGGTTTTTCTTAACAGTGTGCAAGCGCTTGGCAGAAGTACGTATGGGCTGTGAGGGAGAATAATCAAAGGCTTGTCTCACACGATCTATGCTTTTTTTAACATTCTTGGTCATCCAATTCTTTATCACATAAATTTCTTGTGTCAATCATGAAATGGTGCATCTGCACTATACGTAGTGCTGCAGTTAGGCCATGTCTGCGTATCAGATTTTGTTCCAGTAAACCAGGCTAGACATTATGTCTCTTCTCGAGGAGTACCTATTTTTAAGGGCTCAATTAACAGCAATTCTCTCATCAACAGAGTATCTGAAATACACATAATCAACGAGATTTAAAACTTTGATAACTGTTGAGCACATAATATAAATCTGACAAAGATATCTCATCAATGATTTTGATAAAACACACATATATTTAGATTTATATATATATATATATATATATATATATACATATATATATATATATATATATAAATTATAGAGATATTTACGGACACCCTGTATATCTAAATCTCTATATTTTTCATATACAGAATCTAATTTACTGTTCGACAAAACTCTACGGACAACAAACGCCTTGTTTACTCTACTAACCAACCTTGCGTCCGTGTTCTTTGCGTCATTGAAACCTGATAATGGTATCATACAGCCTGGGATCCGGCTCCCTATGTAAATTGGAGATAATTTGTGATGGCATTTTTCCCATCTTCAAACCAAGCCCTCATTAGTGAACCCAGTCAGATCGAAAAGGGAGAAATATATGGACATGCTTAAGGCTAAATATTCTATAGACGTGTTTCGAGTCCATTAAATAAGCTCTGCAATACGCATATAGAACAGGTACGAGACTAAGCCGGTATAACTTCAACGGACTTACAGCAATGTTGTTCGTCGCATACTAAGAGGTCATGAATGTGACTCTATATTCATTACTGCTATATTCTACAGGTCCTTCCGATAATTGGTCGCTTGTCTGTTGAGGATACAACCAACTAAGAGTGGTAGCAATGAATATCAGTACATGTGAGTCTTCTAATTCAATGAAAATGTAATCATGAACTTCATATAAAATGGGAGATGCGACTATTCATGATATAGTCATTACTATTTCTGATAACTAAAAAAAAAAAAAGTTACCGAGAACTTAAGAACTTAACCACTTTTCTTTTATATAGTCTAATTATCTAATATTTTCCGGAAAACTTTTTTTTTCAGCAAATAGATGTATATACACTAATCCATTTGGCTATGCTTTTTAAAACACGCAATTCTAAACTATAGAAACTAGTCAGTTTTAAGAAAAATATATGAAATTCAAATGAATGCTGATACATAGCATTAATGATAAAATTTAATTTTGTTTCCATACAAATTTACCATAAAAAAAAGAATTCGTAAGACAATAAAGGCTGCTTACATATATGTTTTGTACGGATATACTACGATACTTTATATATCTATATCTATCTATCTATCTATCTATATATATATATATATATATATATTTTATATATATATATATATATATATATATATATATATATATATACATAATATATATATATATATATATATAGAGAGAGAGAGAGAGAGAGAGAGAGAGAGATGATGGTGACAACAACGTTGAGAACATCCATATACCTTACACTCAGCCTACTCTTTGTATCATGAAGGAAATTCAAAATGTTTATTTTCTTTTCATTTAAAAAAAAAATTCAGATATTCAAGGTCATAACTGAAGAAAAATAATGACAGCTAATATATTATTTATTATATATACGTATATATACACATATATAAATGTGTATATATAATATATAAATATATATATATATATATATATATATATATATATATATATATATATATATATATACAGTCAGCGCGGATCGGTCTGTCCGGGTAGTGGGCCGGACACAGCGTTCCGCGTAAATCGGAGGCATGGGGTTTATCGGGGAAAAAATCGACTAGGACAAATTGATTAATTGGCATCTTTTTATACAAGTTGGCATCTACATATCTGCGTAGGTGGAAGCTAGTCAGTGTGTTTCCTGTAGTCGTGGAGTGAGGTTGTGTCAGGTTGAGAGGGCCGAGTTGCAATCGTTCTTTTGTGAGTTCGCGTGGCATTTTTGTCTATCAAACCCCCCCCCCAGTGATGTCTAGACCCCGTACAAGTCACGATGACATTGTTAGAGTGATAACCTGTCATAATTTACGTCTGCAAATGAAGGAAATAGTGAAGAATACTGGCGTGAACGAGAGAACAGTGAGGCGCTTGGTGGCCAAGTTCAAGGCAGGGGGTAGCGCCGAGATCCCTTCTCACTCCCAGGCTAGTTCCCCCCCCCCCCCCCGGAAGATTCCTGATCGTACTTTAGTTATTTTAAAGCGAAGCCTAGAAGAAAATCCAACAATAACGGCTAAGCAACTGAAAGAACAGAACCCTAAATTGTTGAGCGACGTCAGTGTTCGTACGATTCAGGAAAACCTGTCGAAGCGCCTCGACTACGAGAAAGTGATTGCGAGAAAGAAGCCCGCTTTAACTGAGAAACAAAGGAAGAGGAGGGTTGCTTTTGCCAAGACATACAAGGATTGGACCTTGGAGCAGTGGCGAAGTGTCTTGTGGAGTGACGAAGCGACCTTTTGTGTGAGTGAGACGACCGGGAAAAAAGTGTGGAGGCGAAAGGGGTCAGATCCTCTTAAGCCTAATCTCACAGCCAAGACAGTTAAGCACCCAGCATCGCTTATGGTCTGGGGTTTGTTTGCCTACGGTGGTGCCCCAAGCCTTGTTGTTTTGCCTAAAGGCATAACGGTTAAAGCTTACCGCTATTTGAGCATTTTGAAAGACGATTTAGCGGATTGTTTTGCGGCTACAGGAGCTGAAAAACTGAAAAAGTGGCTGGAAAATAGCGAAGAGAACTATATTCCTGATTGGCCAGGTTAAAGTCCTGATATTTCGCCCATTGAGAACCTTTGGGCGATAGTTAAAGCCCGCCTTCGTAAAGAAGTGACGACAAACGTGACACTTCTCGAGGCGGCGCTCCATAAGGTGTGGGCGGAAATACCTGCCGAAATACTCCAAAACCTCGCCGATAGTGTTCCTCAACGACTTTTGGAGGTCAAGAAGAGGAAAGGCTACCCTATAGACAAGTAGCAGGGATATTGGTGAGTGTTCAATTAAATTTTTATTGATTTATATTGTGTATTAGTGTAGATATGGGGGGGGGGACCAAAATGAATGCACGGCGGATGCTGCCCGGACAGACCGACCCGCGCTGACTGTATATATATATATATATATATATATTTATATATGTGTGTATATAATATATATAAATATATATATATATATTTATATGTGTATATATATAAATATATGTATATATAATATATATAGATAATATATATATAATGTATATATAGGTATATATATAGGTATAAATATATATATATATATATATATATATGTGTGTGTGTGTGTGTGTACACATATACATAAATATATATTTATAAATACATACATACATACATTTGCAGGACACCAGTTCTACCAATAACTTGATAACTTCAATTGAATAGTAAACAAATATTCCTGGAATTTTTGAGTCACTGCATCCATTATGAGAGAGAGAGAGAGAGAGAGAGAGAGAGAGAGAGAGAGAGAGATGATTGATTGATTGGTTTAATAACATCATTTGGCATGGCAACAACATCAGTAGATATACGGGCACTGAAAACTCACTATTGGTAACATCACTGCCTGGCATTCTGTCGGACTGGGGTTCGAGTCACCTCAAGCTCGATAGCTCCATGTAGAGTCTGAAACCTTACCATCATTGTGATCTAAGGGGTTGAGGGGTTGGGGAAGCCATTGCCTAGCCGTCTCTTGTCCTACCATGGGTGGAGAGGGAGTTTGGGCAGTGATCATAAGTAAATATGGAAGAGCCTTTAGGACAGTGTCCTGCTAGATAGGATACTGTCATTGTCCTTTGCCTCTGCCATTCATGAACGTCCTTTAAACCTTAAACCGCCCCCAGCATCCAATACTCAAGGTCTTGAAGATGGGAAAAATTATATAAATAAAACGTTATCACAGATCTCTCTCTCTCTCTCTCTCTCTCTCTCTCTCTCTCTCTCTCTCTGACAATGAAAACTACCCAATTAGTTGGTCAAATGGCAACATCATCTCAACCCCTAGGCAATTCCAGTCAAGATTTCTCTCCCATTCTCAGTGTAATTTTCAGATCAGTGAGATTTCAGAACTTCAGTATGACATCACTCCATCCATAGATAGCCTGCCAGAAATCTACGGCTGATTGATTGATTGATTTGGCGTCTCCTCTCATCCTGACATCGAAGATCATTGACGCCGATATTGTTTGTTATAACTAGAGAATAAAATGGTATTCAATTTAAAACCATAAAAGCGAAGACGTCATTTTAAAAGTTAAATGATGGTTTGGGGATGCTCTTCGCACTCCCCAAGAGAGATTAGTTCACCAAACTTTCAACTGGACTCCACAAGGCACTAGAAGAGTTAGAAGACCCAGGCCGACATGGCTGAGGACTATGAAGCGCGAAGTAGGAGATGATGAATGGAGAAGTAAAGAATTGAAAGCTCAATATAGAGATGACTAGCGAAATCTAACCGAGACCCTTTACGTCAATAAGCGTAGGAAAAGATGATGATGGAACATCATACATTAGCCGATAAGTTATCGTACTTCGTCACTATATACTGTGCCTCTGCTCTACCTAGATATAAATCTAATCAATATACACAGGAGTAACATATAAAAACTATATGAAAAGCCAAATTAAGTGTATTTCGAATAATCTACCGTTGCCTTATTGTTGCAGTTCTGCAATAAACATTGTCACCATTAAAATGATCGGACACGCAAGCACAAAAACTCTCTGATACACATATGGCAATATGAATAATTTGTTATTTGATAAGTCGTCTGAAGCAAAAGGCGCGACTGCTTCGATAGCAGTTTGTAGGAGAAGATTTATTCAGAAGTTAAAGTAATAAAATCACTTTTAACATACTGATGAAAGACGCTGCCTGAGGTTTCTCCTAAAATTAAGAGTTTCTTGTGACTCGCTGCTTGGAATAATTCATAATTTTCCCTGAGTTTATAAAAGAAGATCTTTTGTCATCATCAATATGATTATATATATATATATATATATATATATGTATATACTTGTATTTTCTTTTATATTTTTCACTTTTGTTTTAGGAGAGATAAGAAACTGAACTTGAATCTTCTGCCATCTTAGACGATATAAACCTATAAGATTTCCATTAAACTTTAGTGAAGGATTTCGAAAAAAAAGTTTGTCTTACAAAAAATTGTGCAGTGCAAAAAAATGGCAAACGTTGTCTTACAAATAAATTGTTCTATTGTTTTAAAAAAAAATGGAAAAAATATCCCAATATGAAAGAAAATAAAGTAAATTTTATTGTATATGAAAAAGAAAATGAAATACAATTGTAAATGTTTCACCATTAGCTACAACACTCGACTTAGCGTAACCCAAACTTCCCACAGAAACCCCTCCCTAGAGGAATGCAGCCACTTCTAGTCCTACTAGTCAGGCCCCAAGACCTTTGAAACCCGAGTGGGTCTCCAGCACCAGGTTCTCCTAACCTCTAAGGTGCTTAGTTGAGCGTCAGTAACTCGAGGGGACAACCTCAAATGAAGATATGAATTCTCCAGCGACAGCAAAAAAATAATTGATGCTGCGCAAAAAAAAAAAAACAAAAAAAAAAACAACGAGATATGTTCAACTTCGCCTCCTATATTGATAAAATGAAGGAAAAACTTCTTTCTCACTCAAAAAAAGAAGTAATAACATTTCTTCGTTCTATTATCTGCCCTTATTACTGCAACTACATATGAAATCACTGTCCATGGCCCCACACCCTCCTAATGCCAACCCTAGGTTGTAACTGCCCTAACCACTTTAGGACGACCGCCTTAGGGCCTCCCAAGTCAAAGTATACATAAACTTCCCCGCACTTTGTTATACATACATAAATATAATCTGTATATCTTATATACACCTATACGAATGTATGTATGTACTAACGCTTAGTATTAGATCTATCTATAAGGCCAATTAGAGGAAATATTACAATACATTAATTGTTGAGCTCTAGCCAAATCAAGCAAATTTTACAAATCCATTAAAGCAGTTTCTCATTTGAATACTTTGAATATTCAAGAAGAAAAATACCATGAGAATTCAGAAGTCCTTTCTTCTAAAAGAAAAAAAAAATAAGAAAGAAAGAAAGAAAGAAAGAAAGAAAGAAAGAAAGAAGAAGAAGATTGATTGATTAATAAACTTCGATCATATTCCTCAGAAGTCATTGCGAGCAATTACTTCTGCCAGTTCTTGAAATGAAGTTTCATCAATGTGACTTTCGGTAAATCAGGTCCTAAAATTAACTGCAGATATGTAAATTTGCTCTGTAATATGGAAACCAGTGCCGCGCCTGGTTTGTGAAATGTCCCTCAGGTGGGGGGAGAGGGCATAGTCATAGCATAGTGAGAGGGGAGCGCGTGCATGTATACCTATCTAAATATTTCTCATATGAAATAGATATCAGGTAATTAAAATGTCGTTTTGCTTACTGTATTAAATGATCTCATATTGTTTTATTACAGTATTTCTGTATCTTTGTTATTTCCAGTTGGACTTGGGTTAGTATCTCCAACTGTTTGTAAGTCGAATGTTTGTAAGTCGAATGTTTGTAAGTTGCAGACCTTCTGTAGCTCAATATACCGTAGTGGGCACGGGAATAACTACAAATTCTACCATCGCTAAGGATCTACGAACAAAAAAAAAGGTATTATCAGACTTACAAATAGTGGTTGTAGCTTAGTGGCCGGGCTGGGTGATTAATGTCTATACAATTGACGCCTTTTAAGGTAGTCCACGTGCGGCGGCCTGTCAAACACTGAGTAAAGTAACCAATTTATGTGATTTATTGTTTTTCTAGATTCTACAGATTGGCATCACAGCATTTGAGGGTTTTGCCACCAAAAACACAGTAATGGTAAAGAAATAATAATTATTATCTATCTATTAATAATATGGATGAGATCATGATAAGGGGTAGATGGAGATGGTCTGGGCATGCTCTTCGCACTCCCCAAGAGAGATTAGTTTACCAAACTTTCAATGGGGCTCCACAAGGCGCTAGATGAGTTGGAAGACCAAGGCCTGCTTGGCTGAGGCCTCAGAAACTTGAAGTAGACGATGATGAATGGAGAAGTGTTGATTTATAAGCTCAAGATAGAGACGATTAGCGAAATCTAACCGAAGCCCTTTGCCTCAATAGGCGTAGGAGGAGAGGAGGATGATGATGATGATCTATCTATTTGTTAGTGTAAGCTTTTTGTGCAAAAAGCCAAGACGATTTAAAAAAATAATTAGATGATATGTATATATCAAGTATTAATCAATGGATTTAAATACATAAAATCAATCATAAAAATACAATAGTTAAAAGTTAATTTCGTTCCGCCTTAAAATGTCAAGACCCTCTAACCAGAGAAATTCTGGACGTGTCATATTGAACACTTTAAATACGTTAAGTCCTGTCTGTTTGAATATCCAATAAGTCATCTATCCTTATATAAAATATACATTAAAAATAGCTCATATACAGAGGTAACAATAATTACCATTTTCTGAAACTAACGGAAACACGGAAACCTAAAAAAAAATTCCAAAGTTTTGAATTTCAATGCAGTTCAATGAAACCAATAACATGAAATTTGTAGAAGTTGGACAGCTAAGCGGAAAGGGACCAACGCGATCGGATGGAAATTGAGACTGGAGATTGACGTTCTGGATTCCTTAAGATTTGATTGATTGATTGATTGATTTCGAGTTTTCTAGCATATCGTTTGTTATAGATAAAGCATACAAAAAAATTTAATTTAAAACCATAAAAGCAAATATATACTTTTAGAAGTAAAATAGTTTTGAGAAGACTTGCTTCTAAATAATAATAACAATAATAATAATAATAGTAATAATAATAATATTGAATACAAACGACCACATTAACATTCTGGTGATTGATGTCTTAAATTAAATGATTTCGATTACTTAAATTACTCAGAGAAACTCAAGCAGGCACAACTAGTTAAAAAAATGTAAATAGGGAAATGAATAAAATTCTCCAGGTGATAATTCACTTTTATAGATG
>NC_090751.1:90109724-90119724 GCF_036898095.1 Palaemon carinicauda | reverse complement strand
AGACTCGCCTCCCTCTCCCTCCAAACCCCCTTTCAAGGGGGCTCCTACAACCACACCCTTCTTCTTCATCCACCTGTAGCAAACTGCGTCCTGCTCCTCCCCCGCAACTGGAACCTACTTTCGAAATTCGCTCGCATTCAAATGGGGCGATGGTACACTTTTCTCTCACCAGGGGGCATTTCGTCTTGAATATATGACCACCCAATTAATAAATGTTGATTCTATTGATAATAATGGTAATAATAGGGATAATAATAACATAATAATGACTATTAATATCAATACTGATCAGAGCAAAGAGAGAGATATATGGATATACTGTATATCGTCAAGAATTTAACAACAACAATAATAATAATAATAATAATAATAATAATAATAATAATAATAATAATAACAACAGTATAGTACACTTATTTACGCATTTCAAGCATCACAAATTCCAAATCCTTATATAGAATACATTACATTAAAATCAGTTTAAACAATTTATCACCATCATCATCTCCTACGCCTATTGATGCAAAGGGCCTCAGATAGAGCTCACCAGTCATCTCTATCTTGAGCTTTTAAATCAATACTTCTCCACTCGTCATCATCTACTTCACGCTTCATAGTCCTCATCCATGTAGGTCTGGGTCTTCGAACTCTTCTAGTGCCTTGAGGAGCCCGGTTGAAATTATGGTGAACTAATCTCTCTTGGGTTGTGCGAAGAGCATGTCAAAACCATCTCCATCTACCCCTCATCACGATCTCATGCAGACATGGCACTCGAGTATACTCTCTTATAATTTCATTTCTAATCCTGTCCTGACATTTAACTCCTAATATCCTTCTGAGGGCTTTGTTCTCAAATTTACTAAATATGTTGGATATTGTTTCATTATCATACCACGACTCATGTCCATACAGTAACAGTGATCTCACTAAACTGATATATAGCCTGATTTTTGCGTGTAATTTCAAGCGATTTGTTTTCCAAATTTTATTTAACCTAGCCATCGTCTGATTTGCTTTTTCCAATCTTTCATTAAACTCCAATTCTAAAGACCCTGTAATAGAGATCATAGTTCCTAAATATTCAAATTATTTTACCTCATTAATCCTTTCTCCTTGTCATGATATTTCATCTTCTATTGCACATTCCATTCTCATCATCTCTGTCTTTCTTCTATTTTTCTTGAGCCCAACCTCCTGTGATATTTCATGCATTCTGGTAAGCAAACATTGCAAATCCTGTGGTGTTCTGCTAATAAGGACAGCGTCATCAGCATACTCTATGTCAGATAACTTAGTATTACCAATCCAGTCCAATGCTTCTCCACCATCTCCAACTGTTCTATGCATTAGAAAGTCCATGAGCAGAATAAACAACATAGGTGACAACACATTCCCTTGGAGTACTCCACTGTTCACTGAAAATTCATTTGATAGGACTCCACTAACATTAACTTTACACTTACTACGCTCATGAACAGACTTAATGAAATTTACATATTTATGAGGCACTCCTTAATAACGCAGGATTCTCCATAAAATTGGCCTGTGCATACTATCAAAGGCTTTTTTCATAGTCCAATTAATCAAAATCAATTAAGAAAAATAATCAATCATTTAATACTTAACCTAGAATTGGAAACCACTGTTTATCATAACATCAAAACGTTCAAAATCAATATATCTGAATACAATAATGTTGATAAGAAGAGAACAATACGTATATAACTTCTATGCAAACGTCTCCAGCTCGCCCAGTCACAAATACCAGAACTATATCTATCTGGAGACAGGAAATTAACAACACAGAAATGGTAACTCAACTGGATTACCCTGGATTACCATTGTCCCGGAGGAATACGAGTTTCATCGCGTTACCAAAGATTGCAGGTAACAAGGAATTACATTCTCTATTTACTGTTTATCAGAAACTACTTATCCATTATCTTAAAATAGTTGTGGTGGCCTATTTGGTAACGTTCCTCTCTAGTGTTCGCCAAACTGGGTTTCAAGTCCCGCTCAAACTTGTTGGTTCCTTTGGTCGCTGCAACCTTACCATCCTTGTGAACTAAGGGTGGGAGGTTTGGGAGAGCCTAAAGGTATATCTGTGGAGTCATCAGTAGCCATTGCCTGGCCCTCCTTGGGTGGAGAGGGGCCTTGGGCGCCGATCATATGTATATATGGTCAGTCTAGGGCATTGTTCAGCTTGATAGGGCAATACTGTCCCTTGCCTTTGCCATTCACGAGCAGCCTTTAAATGCGACCCGTCAAATATCATGGCTAAATATTGAGATAGATATGCACAAATACAGATTAACCCTTCCCACCCTCTCCCCTTTTCCTAACTAAATGTGGGAGATTGTGGTTTCCGAGTGTATGTGTCGAAGTATCCCCTCTCACCAGGGTATGAATATTCCCTCTCCCCCCTATCCGAGGGACGAAGAGATCGAGTCGTCATACGTTTTGCAATGCCTCTCAGCGTGACATGAAATGTATGTATATATATATATATATATATATATATATATATATATATATATATATATATATATATATACAAACATATATATATATATACATACATATATATATACATATATATACATACATATATATACACACATATATATATACATACATATATATATACATACATATATATACATACATATATACACATACATATATATACATACATATATATATATATATATATATATATATATATATATATATATATATATATATATATATATATATATATATATATACATATATACTGTATATATCCAGACACTTGCTCTTTATATAAGAGGAAAAACACAGGTTTTTGAATCCTAATAAATCAGGCTAACTTTCAGCATGGGCCAACACTATGTGTCTTAAAACTGTTTCATACCTCTATGTTACTGAGAAAGAGCGCCTGTTGGTATAGTGTCATTACCAGCAATCAATTACTACATGGTAATTTGCAACTCCTTAGGGCATTTTTTTTCTTTGGTTTTATATAATTAGATAAGTGGCTATAGGATTTTGCTAATTGATAATCATATAAATAAAGAAAAAATATTCATCCTAATTTTCCTAAGTATTTGAACGTTAGGATGACAAAAATATTCAATTTTCCAAAGATGACGTTACTACAAAACACTTGTTTTATGTGAGAATTTCCTTCACCAAGTTCTTCCAAACTCCTTAGGCCAATTTTTTAAACTTTCCTTGGATTTTAATCAAAGACAAAGACTAAAAGAATTTAGCCCTGTTTCCTAAGTGAAATCCAAAACGAAAACACATTTCCATCTATAATTTCGGAATCCGAAAAAAAAAATATTTTGAGTTCAACTTTCATAAATTTTCTCTTTCTCAAGACCGTTATTCTCGAATCATAATGCCACGAATAATAATCCACAAGGGAAAACTTTCCTCGGCAAATAGACAATCCCCCTTAGGGATAGCTACAACAACTAAACCCCCCCCCCCCCCCACACACACACACATACATACCAAGAATTAACCCCAGCTAGGAGGGATGACCGCCTACTTCACGACTAACCCAGACGAGTTTTGAAGGGGGTAGGAACCGGCAAATCTCGTAACGAAGCGCAAAAACCAAAATTTGGCCATTGCAGTATACGTGTAAGTTTGAGTGCGAGGGAAGGTGTGTTTGGTGAATATAAAGTAGCTATAAGACTCAAAGAGAGGGAAAAACAAAAGAAATAAGGGTTGAATGACAAACAATATCTACGGGTGGAGGGGTGCTTGAATATAGGCAAGGTTTAGGTGGACTATACTACAGATAAAACATGATAACCTTAAAAGATAATAGGGGAAAAGGGATATGGATGTATTAATTGAGGTGACCCTTATACACAAAGCCACTGACCTTTCTGGACAACCCTGATGCAACTGCAGGGAAAGGATTAATTTTTTTTCTATTCTCGACCTCTAGGGCCACATTTTGAACGAACTTGCATAAGCAGTTGTTCACCAAGAGATGAGGAAATTGTAGCTTGCTGTTATTGAGAGGGAAATGTGTCAAGGTTTTCCCTATATTTTTATAAGTAAAACTTTGAATGCCTAATTTAGCCCCATAATGTCAAACGCAACCTTCAGGTCTGAAAATAATGGTCTACAATACAAATGCAGAAATTCTCGTGGATTTTGGGTCAGTCGTTTTACGTTCAAAGGGTCTCCTATACTACCAATCTATCTGAAGCAATTTCTTCTATTAATCTCTTTCTGGAAGGGGCGTGAATCCCTTAAAAGTACATGAATTTCTTTTCCCCATTGATATTTACTCCTATGTGTAATTGAAACCGATTTCATGACACAGGAAAAGAACTTGTAAATGTTAGAAACTTTTGAGACAGAAAGACTCGGACAACTGCTGGAAAATCTTTGACCAAAGAATCTCATCCGAACTTTCAGGCTTCAGCTCAGGGGAACTGGAAATTTATGTATACAAGCGAAGTATAGTGTAAAAAGGGAAACCCATAAAAGGATGATGAATTTTCATAATTAAAGGTCTTGTGAATAAATAAAAAGTCTAAAAGGTTTGATAGATATGTATACAGACAGTTATTAGATAGTTATGTCGAGGTAAGGGGGCTTAAATGGAAACCCCAGGGTTTGGAGGTAATGTTACTGAAGAATTAAAAAAAAAAAAATAGGAAAAAAAATAGGAAAAAAAAATAGGAAACATTGCAGGTGTTAAGAGAAAATCTAGCAAGTACGGATTCTGAGGTTTTCTAACAAATGAACAAAGGTAAACAAATTATAAGTACATTGCACAAGAATGCCAAGACGTTTGTATCTGCAAGAATACAAACCAAAAAATTCTAATTCTGATGAATCAGAAACATAATATATACCATAGAGAAAAATGTTAATCCTCATGAACTGTTCCAGCGAAACATTCTGTCTGATAAAACCATTCGATATAAGATTCGTCAGAAAATGAAAACCTAGAGTACAAAAAACAATAGTTAAATATATAAGATAACACTAGATAGATAGTTAAAAAATATTATGAATTCACATGCAAAACTGCTCAATAAAAACACAATTACTCATTATCTAATGATGTGAAAATTGAGAATAAGGATGGAAGGGGAAGAAGCGAACTTTCTATGCTTTATTTATAAAGATTATGGTAATTATACACAAGCGATATCACTGGTGGGTGCTGGACACCATGAGCAGCCAATCAGGATTAGCTTCGGTGATATCGGCTGCGAAAATTTACCGTCACCTACGGAAGACAAATATAAACACATATACTGTATATACACTTACAGTATACATAATATATATATATATATATATATATATATATATATATATATATATATATATATATATATATATAAAACATATATACACATATATATATATATATATATATATATATATATATATATGATGAAACACTAACAAATAAATAAATGTAAATGCTGAAATACGTATGTTTTGTAAATATTATTGCACAAAAGAATTCTCGTTCTAAAACAGGGCTTGGCTATACTACTTATAAAAAATTTTATACTTCACTTAACAAAATAAATATTTCCACAGCTCGTAATCTATATTTCCACAAAATATGAGATTTTTTTTCATAAAAATAAACTTCTTTCACACCGTTATCCTAACATTATGGGGTCGGTTGCCTGATGCGCCCTCTCCGATGCGTTCTATCAAACCTTTGCAGCCAAAACCATCACTGCCTACGCTTCTAAAACTCGGCAGGTTTTTCATTTCTTCCCTTCAACGTACTCCAGGTACGCACAGCCTTGGTCATTCACTGCTGGACGAAAGCGAGATTACATGTCAACTCATTGGAGTGTTTTCTTCTTCTGAGAATGGAGAGGAATCGACACTTGTCGCCTAGTACCCTCAGAAGAAGTCTCTTCCTGTAGTGGTGGTGAAAGCCGAGTGCTTCAGTACGATATGAAATCTCGTTTCTTCCCCCTTACAAGAAAAACGACTTTGAACGTTACCGAAACTTAAAAGTTCTATCAGTTCGACTATCTGTTGTTTTTCTTGACAAATATGAAAAGTGCAAAATCGAATATTGGATTTACTTGTATACACGTAGATATAGGCATGTGAGCTAATTGATAATGTTTTTGTGAATAAAATTACCAGGATACAAGAGGCCTCTAATACATAATTTTAAATGTGGTAGCCTCTAGAACATACGGTTAATCACTTAATTTTTAGGACTCATTTTCTGGTTCCGCAACAATATGGAAATCATTGGGGCGTCCTAGTCAAAAAAAAAAAAAAAAAAAAAGACTTGTTTTCACACTAATCCCTTTAGATTGTCACATTGACAGTATCATACCGCCCGCCCCACACCCCTCCCCCCCCCCCAGAAAAAAAAATTTCATCTTCTTGAAGGACTTTATATCATTTGTCCTAATATCAAGGAGGAGGTTAATGCACAACCTTAGAACCGAATATATAAAATCTCTAAAAAGCATCTCGAGTGAATTGTCATTATAAATTCTTCTGATTATACAACGAAAAGATCAAGAGCATTTTAGTGCGAATTTTCAGGAAACCATATTTCCGAATATTATCAGTTTCTTCTTTATAAGATGATGGAAACCACAAAACTACTACAGAATATTTATACAGAGTAATTATTAATGTTCCTACTTGCCATTCTCTAAAACGAGTTCGCCATTTGTTTTATACTAATCATACAGATCGTCATCTTGTCATTGCTTGAATATAGAACAGTACAGTAAGGCAAGTGAATGTTTTATACAGAAAAATAATTACTGGATTCCGGAATTTTATTGTTCCTGGAAAATATTAATTGATATGATAATTTTATTGTTGTTGTTTTTTCCCTTCGATTATATGAATCAGTGAACCATAGTGCTATTCTAAAGTTTAAGTGAATCTAAAAAAAGTAAAAGTCAAATGAAATTTTTTGGAAATCAAGCAAGGAAATCATTAAGCATCCTTAAAGAAATCTAGTTTTCACGTTTGGTTTGTTTAAATATGGAAAAGCACACCCTGCTTGAATTTAATTTTATTAACCTTGGAGGAGGAAATTGGATGTATATAAATATTTCTTAATTTATATGCTCCCATAAAGATCTAGAAATATTGCTATTTATCTATTATTATCCTGTGTATGAAAAGACAAAACTACTATGTTTAATAGATATTTAAATATAATAAATATAGTTTTCTTCTTTAGACACATTTCATAACGTCTATTTCGGCATGATGTCGACACCATTCGTTTATCTTTACTCTTCATATTTAATCTCTCAAAATACTTCAGATATATAGTTCTGATTGCTTAACGAGTCATTGCACACATCCTAAAAATAACCATAGCTTTAATAAGCAGCCAATGTAGCTCAATCATAAAGGGGTAATCCTAAACCGAAAAGCAAATATACTGTTTATTACAAAAAAGATCAGCAATTATTTACAATAATTGTTATTATCCATCAGCATACAAGATATATACAAATATATATACAGTATATATATATATATATATATATATATATATATATATATATATATATATATATATAGTATTTTAGTAAGTAATAGGTTGGCCAAGGCACCAGCCATCTGTTGAGATACTACCGCTAGAGAGTTGTTGGGTAATTTGGCTGGTCTGACAGTACTACATTAGATCTTTCTCTCTGGTTACGGCTCATTTCATCTTTACCGACACATACACAGAATAGTCTGGCCCATTCTTTACACATTCTTCTCTTTCCTCATACACTTAACAACACTGAAATAACCAAACAATTCTTCTTCCCTAAAGAGGCTAACTACTGCACTTTAATTGTTCAGTAGTTACTTTCCTCTTGGTAAGGGTATAAGAGACTCTTTAGCTATGGTAAGCAGTTCTTCTAGAAGAAGGACACTCTTAAATCAAACCATTGTTCTTTAGTCTTGGGTAGTGCCATAGCCTCTGTACCAAGGTCTTCCACTGTCTTGGGTTAGAGATATCTTGTTTGATGGTACACTCGGATACACTATTCTATCTTGTTTCTCTTCCTCTTGTTATTTTGAATTTTATTTTTATCCTCGTGTTATTTTCAAGTTTTTATAGTTTATGTATGAAAGATTTATTTATCTTTATGTTGTTATTGTTTTTAAACTCTCTTGTAGTTTTTCCTTATTTCTTTTCCTCAGTGGGCCATTTTCCCTATTGGAGCCCTTGGGCTTATAACATCCTGCTTTTCCAACTAGGGTTGTAGCTTAGCAAGTAATAATAATAATAATAATAATAATAATATATATATATATATATATATATATATATATATATATATATATATATATATATATAGTGTTATTTTACAAGACCTTTCAATACTGTAACACACATACTATAAATAACATATTAATAAATTGTCCCGAGAGGTACTCTGTAAATTAATCGAATCCATTCTTCCAGAAATTCAGAAACAAGATATCACCGACCATAGAGGTCTAGTCATCGTAAACAAACAGAGTTACTGTTAATCTTAGCTTCAAATTTCTGTATTCATGGAGACATTTCTTCCTTCTTTTGAGAAGTCACGGTTGGATGCAATTAATGTGTTGACTCATGAGAAAATTACGGTAACCAGATTTTTTTCAAAAGAGAAGTAGGAAAATTCCAATCCGCCAATAATAGCAAAGAAGCATATTAGTTTGGATATACATGACTAAAACATACCATATTAAAGTACTTATGTGTTTTTTTTTTAATCTATTAAGTATTTATTTGCCAAGTATGGTTACTTATGTATCAAATGAACCACTGGCGTGGCATACGTGTATTGACTGAAAAGATATTATAGATACTGTGTATATGTATGTATGTATGTATGTATATATATATATATATATATATATATATATATATATATATATATATATATATATATATATATATATATATTATATATTATATATATATATAAATATAAATATATATATATATATATATATATATATATGTATGTATATATATTAAATCATATCATATCACATGCACAAATAAAATCATGTAACAATATTTGCAAGTGTGTAATAAGCACAATTTTAAACGTAAGGGAAGAACCAAGATGGCTCCGGATTATTCAGGCCTACTTATTTGTAATCATTTCCAAGAAACGTTCCAACACTGTATGTGCCATTCTCTTCAGAGCATATCTCTGCCTCAACACCATTTCCTCTTCTCCAGACTTAAAGAGGTTACACCACCCATTGGCCCAATTTTCTAGCGAGGCCACAGACTTGTATTCGACTCTCTTCCCTGTCTCAAAAGCTACGCTATTACTTTACTTTACGGGAAGCTTTTCTGGTCCTATTACTATTATTATTATTACTTGCTAAGCTACAACCCTAATTGGAAAAGCTGGATGCTATAAGCACAGGGGCTCCAACAGGGAAAATAGCCCAGTGAGGAAAGGAAACAAGGAAAATAAATAATTTTAAGATGAATAACAGCATTATAACAAATATCTCCTCTATAAACTATAAAAACTTGAAGAAAACAAGAGGAAGAGGAATAAGATAGAGGAGTGTGCTCGAGTGTACCATCAAGCAAGAGAACTCTAACCCAAGACAGTGGAAGACCATGGTACAAAGGTTATGGCACTACCCAAGACCAGAGAACAATGGTTTGATTTTGGAGTGTCCTTCTCCTAGAAGAGCTGCTTACCAAAGCTAAAGAGTCTCTTCTACCCTTGCCAAGAGGAAAGTGGCCACTGAACAATTACAGTACAGTAGTTAACCCCTTGGGTGAAGAAGAATTGTTTGTTAATTTGTGTTGTCAAGTACATGAGGACAGAGGAGAATATGTAAAGAATAGGCCAGACTATTCAGTGTGTATGTAAGCAAAGGGAAAGTGAACCGTAACCAGAGAGAAGGATCCAATGTACAGTAGTACTGTCTGGCCAGTCAAAATACCGCATAATTCTCTAGCGGTAGTATCTCAACGGGTGGCTGGTGCCCTGGCCAACCTACT